>NC_043967.1:8867665-8960165 GCF_902148855.1 Sphaeramia orbicularis | reverse complement strand
AAAAAAAAAGCAGGAACTAAAAGTGAAATGCTTCCCTAATATTTCACAAATACATCATTCAGAACATTGTCTTTGATTGCCTCTAAATTTCCTTTCAGTGTACATTTGATATCTACGTTTGTTTATATTTTCTCCAGGTTAAGCCTGTTAGTCAGTTTCATTTCCTCTGTCATACCAGCCTTGGCTGAGTGCTGTGTTTCAAGGTTAGGATCTAAAAGGGCTCTGCGTCTGCCTTGTAGCAACTGCAGTGCAGGAGCTGGACCACATGGTGAGCACCAGAGGCACCAACTTCAAACAGTGTCTTTGTCAGTTCTCCTCCACTGTGTCTGTTAACACAGTTTGGATCAGGAAATAATGAGGTTCCCCTCTCTCACCTCATCCACTGATGTTTAATACTACAACTTCAAGGTGAGGCAGCCACAAGATTACATTACAGGTGAAGAAATTAAGCTGCAATATCAAGTATGAAGTTATGTACGATTAAGGGAGTGGCCACTGTGATTGACAGGTGAGTCTGTCAATGTCTTCTGTGCTGTTTGTGCTTTACCAATTTGGCTGCCAAGTTGGACATTCAGAGGTCTTGTTTTTTGAATAAAACTTAATTTTCTCCCTGATGAGCAGCAATTACAATAACAAGACATCAGAGGATTATGTCATTAAGTACTAAATTATAATAACTGGTGTAACTTGGCAGCATTAGTTTGCATTAATTTTGTGTTAAAATTATATGATGTATGTCCAAAACTAGTATAAGCTACTTTCACAAGGTCCATAATAATGTTCAGCATACTTCTGTTTAAATAAACACCTGAACCAGGATTACACTAACATTCAGCATGTGAATACATTTTACTTCCTGAAAACCTCCTTGTGAGTTGGGGACCTGTAACCTTAGTAACTAGCCCATCTCACCACTGCAGATATGACTGCATTGCATTGTGGGATATTTATGCTAGTGAACTGTCCAGAGTTTGCATATTGCAATATTTACCTAGAAATACAATTTAATTCAGTTCAGTTCAGTTTATTTGGAATATGCTATTCATTTACCTCAGGCTGCATGCTGTGGTTTTGGACACTGAAAATGTTGCATAGTGTTTTAACCTACTAATAATGTTAGTGTAATCCTGGTTACTATGTAACCTTAAATTACATAATTCCATACAACATTACACAAAAGCCTCGTGTGATTTTTCATGTCTTGGCCAACACAGTCACCTTCCTTTAGGAAAACTTGCTGAGAGAGATAAATAATGAAGCTTTGGCAACTTATAACAGTGAACAATAAATTGATACTGATTTAAAGTCAAGTAAACTCTTAACTGAGTCCATGATGAGTCAAGTCCGCTCTCTTTGTCCTTTGTAGACCTTCTATGGTCTTAGCAGGATGTACATCTTTATTTTAATCATCAACATAGAGCATAGTAGGACCCTGATCAGTATGATTTAAGTTCCTTTTTGATGAATCCTATAGTTAGGGCAGCTCAGGCTGCTCTTATGCTGCTATAGGTTTAGACTGCTGGGAGACTCATCTGGGTACACTGAGCTCTTCTCTGCTCCTCCTCCTCTCTGACCTTCTCTCTGCTCTTCTTTCTCCCTGACCTTTTCTCTCCTAATTTTCTCTTCTTTTTACGCGCCAGTGAATACATGTTACTGACTTGACTTCTTCCCTGGAGTCTCTGTGCTTTATCATCTCACAGGTTTTCCCAGGATCATCTCTGGACCTGCTGCTGCGGTCCTGCCTCTCTCCTGCCTTCATCGTCATCACTCACTTATCCATATAGTTATGATTAGGGATGGGAATTGAGAACCGGTTCTTTTTGAGAACCGGTTCCCAGTAGCTCGATTCCTTGCAATCGTTTGCCTGCCTGCTTAACGATTCTGCTTATCGATTCTGCCTTCGTTGTGCATGCGCAATGACGTCACACGTACCCTGCATTGTTTTGGTCAGAACAGGGCCAACATGGCATTGAGGCAGAAACTGTCTAAAAAGATGACACCAGGTCCACTTACTTGGAACACTTGCAAAGCTTCCATGTCTTCAAAAGGGTGGAATCCCTCCAATATCCTCATACATTTATCCACAGCATGTGAATCATTTACAGGAATGTCACATATTTGATACTCTGCTTAGCGGCGCTTGTGAATGTAGCAGCAGAGTGAATGCCGGGCCGGTTCCGGTTCCGGTGTGGGCAACAAATGTCGTAACTCCTCAAATACAAGTTTCTGAAGGTAAGAAGGGAAAGGAAATGAGGTGCACAACAATGGGAGACAAGCCGAGCCGAGTCGAACCGGTTCCACGTGGTAGAAATGCGGCCATAGAGGAATTAGTAAAACGTCTTTAGTTTCACACACACACACCCCCAAACAGGCTCGGCATCATCTGTTATTATTATTTGTACATACTGTATATGTTATATTTTCTGTGCAGAGATGGAAATATAAAAGACAGTTAATGCAAACACACCCGTTTGTACTCTTTTATTCCCTCACCCAATGAGAATCGATAGAGAATCGATAAGGAATCGGATCGATAAGCAAAATCGATAATGGAATCGGAATCGTTAAATTCTTAACGATTCCCATCCCTAGTTATGATAGTGTTTATTATATAGTTCCATAGGTGGTAGAGGTTTCTATTATTTGTACAAACTGTTGTAATAGTAGTATATCCACTGTTAGTACTTGTATTTATAATAGTAGTATATTCACTGTTAATACTTGTATTTGTAGCAGTAATATATCCATTGTTAATACTTGTATTTATAGTAGTGGTATATTCACTGTTAATACTAGTATTTGTAATAGTAGTATATCCACTGTTAATACTTGTATTTGTAGCAGTAGTATATCCACTGTTATTACTTGTATTTGTAGAAGTAGTATATCTACTGTTAATACTTGTATTTGTAGTAGTAGTATATCCACTGTTAATACTTGTATTTGTAGTAGTAGTATATCCACTGTTAATACTTGTATTTGTAGTAGTAGTATATCCACTGTTAATACTTGTATTTGTAGTAGTAGTATATCCACTGTTAATACTTGTATTTGTAGTAGTAGTATATCCACTGTTAATACTTGTAGTTGTAGCAGTAGTATATCCATTGTTAATACTTGTATTTATAGTAGTGGTAAATTCACTGATAATACTTGTATTTGTAGTAGTAGTATATCCACTGTTAATACTTGTATTTGTAGTAGTAGTATATCCACTGTTAATACTTGTATTTGTAGTAGTAGTATAACCACTGTTAATACTTGCAATTGTAGTAGTAGTATATCCACAGTTAATACTTGTATTTGTAGTAGTAGTATATCCACAGTTAATACTTGTATTTGTAGTAGTAGTATTAACAGTCATGGACCTTTGTTCTGGTTTCTAGTAATTCTACTAACACCAGCTGATCTATATTTGACAGTTCTAGTTCAGTTATCTGTGCATCAACTGCATCCGTGTGTGTCCCCCTACTTCCCCCCTTCTCCCCCAGTCTCTCTCTATCTCTATCGCTCTTTCTTTTCTCCTCCTTTACTCTCTCTCTTTAACTCCAACAGGTCAAGGCAGACAGCCATCTTCCAGGAGTCAGGGTCTGCTCCAGGTTTCTTCCTGTTAAAGGGAAGTTTGTCCTCGCCACTGTCACCAGTCACAAGTGTGTGCTTGTGGAGGATTCTGTTGAGTTTCTGTGAAGTGACTTAGAGTCTGGTTTTGACCAACTCGATATGTAAAGTGTCATGAGATAACTTTTGTTATGATTTGGCGCTATATAAAAAAAAATTGATTGATTAAATTTGAAGTTCTTTCACACATTTATTTTGCACTTTGCATTTATTTTACGGAGATATCAGAATAATGAATTTGGGCCCAACATACAAACTGAAACAGTGGAAATGTAAGACATGTAACTTAAAACCTGAACATCAGACAGTGAGACGCATTCAAATAACAATCAGTGAAGGTGAAAATTACAACTGGAAAAGGACAGTGTTAAATAAACAGAAGTTGGCTTCTCAAAATGAGAGCTATGGACATGCACTAAGGAGACATTCCAAACTGGAAACAGTTTGGAACTCAGCCTGTTACTGCAAATTGTAATTTGTCCTGGAAGTTATGTGGACAATGGATGTATGTTGTTAGGAACAGTGTTTTTGTATTCATTCCCATTGATTTTCCAATTACACATCCATACTTCTTCTTCCACCCTCTTATCCAAATGTATCCACTTGTTTCCTAAAAGAAAGGAAAAAAATAACATGCTATCTCAAGGCTTCAGATCAGCAGTTCACAAACCAATGGGTGATGTCACCAAGGCTTTGTTTGCTGTTTATATACAACCTATGTCTGAAAAGCCTAATTAAGCCAAGGTAAAGGTCAGAGTTCATTTACACAAGGAGACAAGCCCCAGCCAGCTGCTCTCTCTGTCTACCACACTCCTGACAGCTGGAAGACACATGGTTATGCCAATGGGTATAAATCTGCACACGGATGCTTATTTGTCCTAATTTGCTCTCCTGGTACTAGCTGTGATCAAGGAAGAAAGTGCCAAGGGGTTTAAAGAGGAGAAGGTAGAAGTGCACAATGTCAGAATGACAAGAAACACCCATGCAGGCTGACATCCCTATAGTCAAAACTATAGGGCTGTATGCGCCATACCAGAGGAGTCAATTGTCTCTTTTGACAAAGCTGTTCGTGACAGCGCCTGGACCGCCTGTGGAATCATTAGCAGAGGAAATTCAGTGTCCTGACAATCTTTCTGAACAAATGGCCTCTCTGAAGAGACAGGTGAGGCAGAGAGAGCCCTTAACACCGGACAGGAAGAATACTCGCTCCTGAAGCTGATTAAGTCACGGGGGGGCATCCGAGTCCCAACTGATTATCAACCCTAAAATCCAAATCCTCTGCTTTTGGTGCACAGGTCAGTCCTCAGTGTTTGATTTTCTCACCTTCCCTGAACCCTGACCTCAATGCTCCGGAGTGGAAAGAGTGATCAATTGTGAACCCGCTCCAATTTCACAAAGAAAATGACAGCGGTATGCACTTGGAGCAAACACCTCAGTCCCCAGATCTCCAGACAGATGGCATGTGCCATTTAGAGCACACCCTCAGCTGTCTGCAGCAACCTGCTCCACAATCTACGCGTCTACCACACTCCAACCACCATCAAAATTACATGACCAATATGTTGTGTTCCAGCAGGGGCTTAGGAGAATACGCAATTAAGGGCTATTTGCATCATGTGTTCTTTTCAGTATAATAAAACCCTGAAGAGTGAGGCAGTTTTTGGTTAATAAAGTTGAAAAACGCACATTTGTGTATTTCTGTTTTTACAATGCTCTTTATTGTGTATTTGTATTGTACTATCATATATATGTTTTCACTGTTGAAATCCTATGAAAAATGAGTCCTTTAAGAGTTCTTTAGTAATCTCTCTCAATAACCGTGTTTTAAATAACTATGAGCAGCCATTAAGAAGTCTCACTTGCATTCATAACTAAGAAGAAAATTGCCAATGTGGCGCAGTATAATTTTGTACACTTTCAAGATCATCACACTTTGAGAAGTAATTGCTGAGGCCGCCTCATAAAAGTTGCTGTTAATGTGTTTATTAAAGGGGAAATTGTAGTGACAGGAGGAGGAGACGCAGAATGTTAATCGATTCTGAGTTCCTCCTTCCTGCTTGTTCCTCTTTGTTGTGAGATTTTTCCTCACTTTAAGCAGCCTCTGAAGAATAGCAGAGGCTGATACTGTTCGACGGTAAAACAACCGTGGCCAGAAGGGACTCAGACCGATGCAGAGGCAGTCACATAATGAGGATGTAAATGCATGCAGGCAGACCGAGCTGCTTAGTTCAGCAGCTGTAATATGTCCTGGAGATCTGACAGACACTCAAACATATTCATATAATTCACACATCGATTATATGTGAAGTTCTCTCTATTCTGATGGTAGACGTTCTTTTTGTATGAATAAGCAGCACAGAGGCAATGTGTTCAATATACCTTCACTTTACAGACTGGGATTTATGCAAAACATTAGTTAATGACTCAGAGCTTGGATTCTTTTCAGCACCAGCAGCTTGTACCATTTTTCACTTTGGTGGCTTAGGCTAGATAAGCCCATACTTACATGTTAACGGAGGTATTATACCTCATTTTTGTCTATTGCACACATGTCACACATGTCCTGACAAACAAACAAAAAAAAGCTCTGCAAAAAAGGATAGTCATCCATATTGACTAAACTCTATAGTACTGATAAGTTTTGAGGGAATGAAACTGAATTCCTCACAAATAATTATTTCATTGTATTATTTACCCCTCCTCAAGGTTTTGTCCACAATTTACATTCATGTTAGTAATTCAGCATTGACCTGCAGATATTGATATTTTCTCCATGTTAAACCTTGTTTTAGCAGCAAAAACCCCAGCATGTACCTCCCTCATTAGCAGAAATGTTTGGACACACTCACAAAATAAGGTTTTAGGATATATACTGTATGTAACACTGTTCTGTCAGTATCACAGTCATTTGTGATAAATGAGGGGGGTCACAATTGGACATTAACCTAATAACAGGCCAAATTTTCCCCTTTGAGAATTGTTGGTCAGTTCAAAAGGCATTTTTAGCATCTCCAAAATTGCAAAGAATTTAAGTCTTTCACGATCTACAGGACATAAAATTGTGGAGAAACACACAATATTAAAATGCAAGTGTGTAAAAGCCAAGGGCAGGAACCAGTGTTGAATGCATGAGGCATTGCATAAGAAACTGTCATACTGCTGTGATGAATGGGCTCAGGAGGATTTTAAGAAGGCATTGTCACTTAACACAGCCACCACCGCAGCCAGAAATGCAGCCTGAAACTTCATTACACAAAGTGGAAGAACTATATCAGTTCTGCGCAGAAACAGCCAGTGGTGGCCTGTCAGGGCCAGGAAGACCTTCTCTGCTACCCTACACATCATCACATAACTGACCAACATTTACAACCTAAATTCTAATATTTGTTCCATGAAATTGTAATAATTCATTCCAGTGTTGGGCTGTGCATTTGGTACCTGGGCCTTCAGTGGGGACTGCCCCGACTTAATCCACCTCTTAATACCATCACTATCATGTCACAATTATAGAAACTATCATTACTTTACAAAAAAAAAAACAAAAAACGCAAAATAACTAGGCAAGGCATTAAAGAGAGAGAGACATTTGGTGTATTGAGGGTGAATGCCATTTTTACTAAAGCAAGAAACACAGTTAAGACAACTCCAAGCCTCTACATTACAACTAAAACTCTTCCATGTACATCATCTGGAGCAGTTCACAGCCAATGTTTATCTAAAAACATGACAAAAACATACAAATTTTAAATAAAAAAACGTCATAGCCTACTCATCAGAGATGCTCATTATTTATATACAAAATCCATCCTCCTTTTTTTGAAAACTTCAGTGACTATTGTAGAGATGATCTGTGCATTTCATTTCCATCAGGAAGTCCTTTTTATGTCCATGGAGGCCAAGGCTAAGAGTCTCCTCTGTCCAACATAAGTTTATATTCTCTTAAAGGCAGAGAATGTCCGCTCGACCAGCTAGCTAGCGGCAGAGTTGGCCGACCTTCTCACGATGTCCACCTTTTCTGGAAAAGTCCACCTTGAAAATGGATTTTTAAGTTTGTCCAAGATCAAATCATTTTTCTTTCCTCTGTCAGCCATTGTGGGGGCATTAAAAATTGTACCTTAAATGTATTAATAGTTCAATTAAATGAGTTTTATTGGCCTGGATCAAAAAGAATATTGCCAAAGCTATATCAAATAAGTTTTGCTCTCACCATTCAGTCAGAGCAGGGGTCTCAAACATGTGGCCCGCCAAAGGTTCTAATGCGGCCCCTGGGATGAATTTGCAAAGTGCAAAAATTCCACAGTCAAGGTTGTGGAACTCATTTTAGTTCAGGTTCCACATATAGAGTAATATGATCTGCAGTAAAATAATAGCAGAATAACCTACAAAAAATAATGACTTCATATTTTCTTCTTGGTTTGATGTGAAAAAAATATTATACTACGCCTATAAATAATGTCAACTTCAATTTTTTTTCATTGTTTTAGTGCAAAAAATAACATTAAATTATGAAAATATTAACATTTACAAACTATCCTGTAACAATAAAATGTGAATAACCTGAACAAATATGAACAACCTGAAATGTCCAAAGAAAATTAAGCACAATTTTAGCTCTTTTCTGCCTGTTACTAAGTGTTTAGTGTCTTTGTAGATCTGATCCATAATGCACATGTAGAAATGATAAGTTGAGGCAGAATATTGTTAAAATTGCATTTAGTTTTCTCAAGAAATTTCAGTTTTTTCAGGTGATTCACATTTTTTTGTTTGGATAGTTCATAAAAGTAAGTATTTTCATAATTTAATGGGGGTTTTTTGCACTAAAACAAAGACAAAAATTTGGAGTTGTCATTATTTATAGGTTACTATGTTATTTTACTGGTGTGGCCCACTGGAGATCAAATTAGGCTGAATGTGGCCCGTGAAAGAAAATGAGTTTGAGACCCCTGAGTCAGAGGAAGGATAAACGCTGATGACATTGGGGCCCTCTAGCTGGACCTGTGAGGTGAAAGTGAAATCTGATTGGTAAAAGAAACCGTCCCAATGTTATACAATCTGTTACACGGGCCTTCACTACTCATTCTGATAGCTTGTTGTCTTAAAAAATAAGTCAGTATTTTGGGTGATGCATACAATGGTTAAGAGCCGTCCACGTGTTGCTATGGCAGCCTGTCCACGTGTTACCACACTCTCATGTCAATAAAACAGAGATTTTTCAACATTTTACTCCAAATTTTATTTTCAGCAATGTTGTACATAATAACTAAAAGGTTTTGTCCGACTTGATATTAATTTCTGTCAAGAACCGCATGTTTTTAATGTTTGCATAAAGCTTCAAGCCCATGTGTTATTGAGCAGTAATTTGACATTTTTCACCTAAAAATTTTATCTCCCTAAATGCGGTCATACATAATGTTAAAGTGCTTATAAATACCTACTCAGATATGTATAATACATGCATATAAGTTACTCGGCTTACAGGATTTCTGTGGATTCTACTCAGTGGCTGCAGTTTGTATGTGACTTTCAGTACAGTGATTTATACTACATAAACTCAATCTTACACCTTTACAGATGAATTACAGCTGTCTTTCTAGTCCAACACCAATGTCACCCATGATAGACTAAGAAAATGAGGATTCCTATAAACAAGGATAGTGACAATAACCTACAAGCCCGTACAACAGGAGATAGTGCCTTGATACAATGGAAAGTCATTAAGCCATAAAATTGTGTTGGTAAAAGGATAGTAGGATGTCCTTGTAAAACACCCGAATGCAATGAAAAACTAATGATATTTATTTATAGTAAAGACTTTTTCTAATTTGTTGTGGCTTGTGCCCTTTTAATGCTGTTGCTGTGAATACAGCTGTGTAAACAGATAAGGGAGCGATAAGAAGAAATTGTCGGGCTGCCGTGTCCTTTGACTCGCACACTCTGCCCTTGTGTCCTCTAATTTAGCAGCTTAATGGTGCGTTAACAGAGAAAAAATCCTTCACTGTTAGATTACAGTATGTAAATTTGCCTTTCATTTTACAGTCAACATACAGCAAAGTGACTCCCCAGTTCAGTGTTCCATAACTTCAATGAGTGTATAAAAGTACTTTATGCTGCTAATCTGACTGTTGAACATGTTAGTCAAAGGCCTACATTTCTGACAATGAACAACTCAATTACCCAGAAAAGACAAAGCTGTATCATCTCAAAATGGCCAGTTCAAAGTCCCCTGCTGCCAAAAGAACAGAGATAAACAAGTCCTGAACAGACAATGAAGCCACCTGCCTCCTCTGAGTCTCAGGCCACTCAGCGGTCCCACTCCAATGAAAACCTCAAATAAGAGACCACAGCCTCGGGCCATATTTGGAGTAAAAACAAAACAAACTCTGGCAGAATTCCCAGGAATGTTAAATGGAAAATTGAGGAAGGACCCCAGAGCCTCCAGTGCCAACCAGTGGGTTAAATACTGTATAATGAGAAATGCCATTGGACAATGTTTATTGACTCAAAATGCAAAGAAGTAGTGGATGTTCGTTCAGGAAATTTTTTCCTCATATTTCCTTGATCCCAAATCAGACAGACTGAACTAACACCAGCAATGAACAAATTAATTGATTTGTTATTATCATTATTATTATCATTATTTCCTGAATGTCTTTATCCTCTGGAGGGTCTTGGTATCCCAGTGACTGAAGGCGGTGTTCACCCTGGACACGTCACCAGTTCATCATAGAGTTGACATGTACAGATGAACAGATCACTCTCACTCACAGGTAGGGAATGTGGGGGTGAAAAAAAATACATTTTCCATTTTTAAAAAAACATACACAGGGTGCTTGCACAGGTCTTGAAAGTCTTAAAAAGTATGGAATTTTGAAACTCTGTTTTCCAGACCTTGAAAAGTCTGGAATTTTGTGTGAAAGTCTTAGTAAAGTACAGAAAAAAGTTTCTCTCGCTGTCAAATTTTAGCGTATGTTCAAAGGCACCTAATCTTGTAAGATAAGAAATACATGAGGATCCCTCTGCTCAGTTTGTTCGGTTCTTGTTTAGGTCATTGTTGCCATTGTGGTTATCACCATGGTTGTTGTTAACGGTATTGTTGGTGTTCTCCTGTGGGGGTCTTCGCCACTTTCTTCTCCCCTTTTGTGCCCACTCCGCTCTCTCCTTCTCTCCTCCCCCTTTTAGAACACAATTCACTGGAGAACCTAAACTGAACCACCACAGGAAAGTATCTAAAAAACTTGATATGATTTCACTAACCGGTTGGTACTGGAATGATTCTAGTTAAACTTGTGTGTGATATCCATGCACTTCTGTGATATTCATATGTTTTGAAAATGTTTCTGTGAGTAAAACATAATTTACTGCGAATTATGCGTTCATTCATTCATTTTTTAAAATGAACTTTTCTGCTGTACACAACAGGTACAATCTCAACCAAAAAAGTGGGCACACAAGTATAAAAGTACATGAAGTCAAGGTCTTGGGGAAAAAAATGGTAGTTTTGAAAAAGTTTGGAATTTTTATTTGGATAAAGAGTAAACACCCGGCATACAATTTGGATCTTATTGGACCATTATTATTATTCTATTTGCATCCAACAATTCATTTATTATTTGGATCATTTAACAAATAAACTAAACAAGAGAAAATAGCTAAAGAAGTTAACTAGAACCAGAACTAAAATCATGTTAGGTGGTTCTCTCCACATTGACCTTACATTATTATACAACAGCTTTGTAATGGCGCTAGTACAGGCACAGAATCCAAAAGCAGAACTCAGAGGCAAGATGTAAAGTTCAAAAGATTTATTTGTCACACACAGGTGTAGGAAAAATATTAATGACAAAATCTTGAGGATAATAGGTGGTAATTTCCTCTTCGAATCAGTCCTCTGGACCGAGAACAACAACCCGTCTCCCCGTGTGGTTAGCGGGGTCTTTTTCCCGACTGGGGAAAAGCAAAGGGAGGTCAGGGACGGAAACAGGTCATACACAGGCAAGCAATTAGTCAGGCGACAGGACATAAGGGTAAGACAAAAACTCACGTACCAAAAGTCAGGCAAGGCGATCAGAACCGGGAATCAGATGAGGCAGAAGAACCGACAGGGAGCAGGCAGTAGACAAAACCGGGTAAGCAAAAAACGGGTCAAAAAACAGGAATCCAAAAACAGACAGACAAGATCAGAACGCTGGTAAGTACTTCAAGAGTAACAAACTGGCGTCTGACAGGGGGAAGAGACAGGGTTTAAATACACAAAAGGGAGGGAAGACAACTAGACACAGGTGGAGCAAATCAGGGCGGAGACAGGTAATCAGGTGAAAGGTAAGAACGATCAGGGAACAGGAAGTAAAGACGACAGACAAGACACATGAGGGGAAACTTAACAAAATAAAACAGGAAGTGACAAACAAACATAAAAGACAGACAAAACCAGACTAACGTCTGGCTGCCGGCATGACAAGCTTTGACTGTAGGGGGAACTGAATGGTTGAACAGAATAAAATTACTTTTACTTTGCACTATATGAACAATGGTTTTGTAATTCCTATGTGATCTCATGCATTCTTCCATTTGGCCTTTTTCACTTTTTTCCTTTTAAACCATGAAAAACTCAAGTCAACAATAAAACAAAATTAAAAAATACTCGTCAATTCCTTTTCAACCTCTTGTCAAATTATGACTAAACATATGCACTCATGAGAAAAACTCAAACTGAACTGAAATCAAACATGAAACTGAAGGACTGAACAAAAATAATTAACTTTATTACAGTAAACTTCCTGAACATCTACTTTGAACTCATCCACTGGACACATTTCCAGTCAGCGTTTGTTCATTAAGTAGTTAATCATTATTCTCGTCCAAGTTATCTTACGTCAGGTTACCAGGAAAAGCACCACACCACACTCTTCTAATTGTCCTAAAGGCACTGGGGAGTTTTTCCTCCATGACTGATACACAAAGAGTGTCTGAGATGCTATTGTGAGCAGTTATTACTCACATTACCCACAATGAGCAGAGACTATCCTCCAAAACAATACAGGCACATTCAACCACCCAACGTCCATCTCCTGTTTGTCTTGGCCCAAATCCTTTGTATGCATTTTATTGCGTACATGTGTTTTCTTTGTACTGTTGTATAAAGAAAGTACTGTTGTACAAAGAAAATGTGTGTACCACTGTTTTGTTTGTTTGTTTGTTTGTTTGTTTGGTTGGTTGGTTTTTTTTTTTTGGGGGGGGGGTATTTTGTGGATCTTTGCAAACAAAATTTCTCTGTCCTGTATATGCATTGTTCTTTTTCTGTTAAAATGACTCCTGTTTTTTACTTTACTTTTTTATAGGTTTTCAAAGCATTGTATGCTTTTAATTTGATGGAGAAGAGTAGACAACATGTGGATTAACATTTATCAAGCTGAACGAGTTGTTACAATAACTTTTGATTTTGCGGAAAACTCATTTGGTCACATTTTACTTTGAATGGTTTCATTAGTGTGGCTACAGAATTACATTTTTTGAGCAACGTTTTAATAAAATAGTTTCTGAATTGCTTCAAACTTGCTTGTATTGTTTTAATGCAACTTGAATGGTTTAAGGCAATGGGCTTCATCAAATGAATCGAGTAGACAAAGTATAGTACAAAGTAAAGACAGCTAGAATGTAATACTTTAATTGAATGAAAGAGTAAAGTGACTATAAATGGTAATGTTACAAGAATATATAAAATACACACACTGATTGGAATAAGTACAGTTCTGTACAGTAAAGTTGAATTAATGGAAAAAATTTAGTTCATTATACTCAATTAGAACATTTTTTTATGTTAAAATGATTTGAGTTAATCATCTTAAATGGTTCAAGGTGATTGGTTTCTTCAAACTGTTTGAGTTGAGTTTACTCACATGGTTTTACAGTGCAGGTTTTGTGGTTCAGAAGTTATTAAACGGTTTAGATCAGATCAGGTTTTGGTTGTCAGTGGCTGTTTGGGTCTTTGAGGGTTTGAGGTACATTTTACTGATAAAGTCTGGAGGTCGACCCACCTGTAGTGGACTGTAAAGGCCGGTCTGATGATGATACTTTTGAGCAGAGAAAAGCTGATTACTGACTACACAGCCAATATCAACCCCAACCCCTGTTCCCCAAGAGTTTTAACACTGAAAACACATCATGTATGTTTGAAATTATCTTTAAATTCTACCTTTATCCACATTCTAACTCCACCCACTGCACGATTCTGAAAACAGCTACACAGTCAGAGAGGTCAGTGTCTGGGTGTCCAGGGGTGGACATGAGACAGGAGTAGTTCAGGGACATCCATATGACTGAGAATCACACGATGCCTAGACTTTACTATATGATGCTCTAAAAGTGTTAGTTTGAATATCCATTTAAGTGAGTACTATATTTCATCATCTTTCCCTTCCTTAAGCCTTGAAACCTCTTAAATCCACCCGAGTTCAGCAACAAAAATATTCATTTGCATCTGGTGGATTTGTGTCACTTGTATGTTTTAATACTTTATTTCTGTTTTAAGCCAAAAACAAATTAACAAATTTGCATTTTTACAGGATAAACAGCTGCTTTCCTGTGATTCTGGTGGTTCAGAACAGAGCATTAAGTTTAGTTTGGGAGAAGATGACGCAGGTTTGACATCTGAACCTGACTGACAGACAGGTAGACTGAGCACTGTTTAGAAACACTATATACTAAGATAGAGTTGAACATTAACTGGTTTTGACCAACAAAATGTAGTTGTTTTTTTACGTATTTGCTGACTTTTATGTGCATTATCACCAGCAATGATGGGTTGCATCATAACTGAGTTAAATGATTCATTTTATAGTTAAACCACAGTGTTTAGTAAAACAGGATGATTATTAATCTGAACATCTAAATCAAAGTAATAAATGCCCAAATCATCAAATATCATGCTTGAAATCATTAACCAATCAATATGGTGTGGAACTGTACATTAAACTAAAAAAAATCTCAAAATCTGGTTCTAACTGTTACAACCAGTATATTATACGAGTTATGATTAAAGAAAATGACAATCGTTATGTTAAAACAAAATGACAACCAGTTTCACTGTTACTTTATTAAAAAAAAAAAAAACACTTCTTCAAGCCAATAAAATCAGGTATTTAGTATGAAGTATGGAGAGAAAGGAGGTCTCAAAGGGAAAAGCCAACAGTGTAGAAGTTTCTTTTCCACACCAGTAAAGTGATATTTCTATTTGGTATTTATATCAGTTACAAATGATAAATTCAATGAGTGTAATGATTATTGGTTATATACAAAATCCTGTTTTCCATGAAGATCCTCATTAGAGGTGTAGGGGAGAACTGGAGGTGGGACAGAATTTAATTGTTTCCTTGACATCAGCTCCACTGTCATGAATGCAAGATCCATCCATCCATCCATCCATCCATCCATCCATCCATCCATCGTACCCATCCATCTCATCTGGCTCCTCTCGATGTGGAGGAGCAGTGGCCATATTCAGAGCTCCTCCCTGGTGGCTGACCTCCTCACCCTATCTCTAAGGGAGAGTCCATACACCCTATGGAGGGAACTTATTTCCACCGCTTGTATCAATGATCTCATTCTTTCGGTCACTACCCACGCCTCATGATCATGGGTGAGAGTAGGAATCAACCTGTGAATTGACAGCTTTGATTTTTGGCTCAGCTCCCACTTCACCACAACAGACCAGTACAGCACTGATGTACTGATGTAGATTAGGTCAATGTAATGCAGTGGTTCCCAACCTTTTTTGGCCGGTGACCCCATTTTAACATCACAAATTTCTGGCGACCCCAGACATTCAAACAGAGACTTTTTTTTTTTTTTTTGCTAAAATTAATTGGTTTTTGATCATGTAATAGTTTGCTCTACTATGTTGTAAATAAACATTAAGTTTAGACGACATTTAGTCTATATAATGTATATTATTATGGACAGAGACAGAAAAGCCAGGTGTAGATTACTGCACTAAGGGAGAATTTTATTTTCCTTGGTCAGGATATGTACAGTTAGTCGAGCTTGTATTTACAAGGCTGCAAATGAATACTGAACAAACAATAACTCAAACTATGAATTATGAAAGAGCTGCAGCATCTGAAACCGACCACAATGAACATTTGACAGATAAACAGAACCACAGTGCAACCACAGTGCTCCCACACACACACACACATGTGCGCGCACACACACACACACACACACCTTTAAAATAAAAAATAAATGAATGAATGAGTCATGCAATACCTTCTATGACAAAACTCCTCCAACGTTACATTTCCATGCATCTGGATCATTCAGCACACTGTTCCCATTTGTGCCAGTGTATCCCAGAGCAGTTTTTACAGCGCATTGTGTCCAGTAGCGCATACAAAACCGTCATTTAAATAGGGTGGTCTGCAAGACTTTGCACCTGTTGCAATTTGCACAGGCAATCTTGGTAAATCACTCGTAAACCGTGGTCACACCCCACACGCAAAATTCTAGACTGCACAAGCAAATTCCAACTCGCAAATTGGGATCTAGATCTGGCCCTAAGTGTTTGGGGAACAACTTGGAAAACTGGGTGTTATTTTTCTTTTTTCAAGCTGAATCACCACTGTGTAATGAGCATTATACAAGTACAGTCTGTCTCCTTCTTTATGCATCAATATGCATCTATTTGCTGCACATCAGCTGTTTGAACAACATAAACAGATGGTAGGTTACAGGGTTTTGGACGGAAACTGTAAAACCTGGGTTTCTGTTATTATATACTTTTAACCCTCTGGTATTCCACACACTGTGCAGTAGCTCTGTGTCATTTTACAGAGCTTCTGTTAGTCATAAAATCTCACACAATAGAGGGAAAAAAGAAAGTTCAGTATGAATTGAACGAATGGTATAGCAATAAAATAAGCTGTACATTGTTTTAAAATGGAAAAATACAAACAAATCAGCAAAATAAATGAAAAAAAACAGAAATGAACGAGCAAAATGCATAAGAATTAAAGTAATTAACAAAATGTACAGAAAATAACAAAATAAACTTAAGAATGAACTACATAATCAATAAGATGAATAAAAATGTTGAACAAAAAATAGAACTAATAAAAAACAACTAAATATGTTACAAAATGTAAAAAAAAAAAAAAAAGTAATCTGAAATTACCAACAAAAATAAACAAAAATCAAGTAAATAACAATTTGGACATAGCAATTATCAAAATTTTCACAAATTTAACGAAAGTTACAAAATAACCAAAGTTGTGATGTGTAACAATATAAAAATATTCAAAAAACTTCAAAATAAGGCAACTACATAAACAACTAGAAGCACTCAGAGAGCGCTGACCTCCGCCAAGGCAGATCAGTGGTGCCCCCCCCCCGATCACCACCAAAATTTAATCATTTGTTCCTTGTGCCAGTATCAACATTTCCTGAAATTTTCATCCAAATCCGTTCAGAACTTTTTGAGTTATCTTGCACACAGACAGACAGAATTGGTAAAGCACTTTGTGACTCTGTCTGTGAAAAGTGCTCTATAAATAAAATTTACTTACTTACTTACTTACAGACAGACAAACAGACAAACCAATGCCGGCAAAAACATAACCTCCTTGGGGGAGGTAAATATCAATAAAACAAACAAAAACTAACAAAACAAGAAAGAAATGGAACAAAAGTGGAAAAATAGGCAGTAAGTGAACAAAAAAAAGAATAAAACAAGCCAAAGGTAAAATATCATTTTACGGTGCATCCTTACCTGAGTGTTCTGAAACTGGGTGTCCATCTGCAGCTGGTTCAAGAACCTGAGCTGAGATGATGGGACTTTGTAACTGGGTTTTTCTCTGTCTGAACTTTCACATCCCATCATCAACAGGAACTGACTGAGAGACTGATAATTGTGGACGACTGCGGCTTGACTAGAAGAGCAGTCGGTCAGGGTGTGGTCCTGCCCTCTCCAGATATTAGAAGAGGAATCATTGGTATAAAAATAAAACCCATGCTCTTGGGAAATGTGCAGCTAATCCCAGCATGCACCAGCAGGAAGGGGAACAATCAGAATAGCTCAAGTCACAGGGACACAGGTGTCTTTCTCACATTTATAAATAAGACTTATTAGGACTGTAGTTTTCAATTAGAGGAAGAGTTTTTTTCATCATCAGTGTCAAAACAGGCTCAAATCTCTGTGATACTAAAACAACCAACTACAATTTCATTGAGAGCCCTCTTTACTGTACATGTCATATGAATTGCTGTTACTAGTATAACTACCAATAACTAGTACAAATACCCATAACTGTTAATACTTCTACTCCAAATACAAGTACTAACTATGGATATACTACTGCTACTACAGCTGTTAGTACAAATAACAGAAACATCTGACATTCATTCATTCTGTAACTATATAATAAACACTATCACAACTATATGGATAAATGAATATTGATGGAAGAGGCAGGAGAGAAGCAGGACCACAGCAGCAGGTCCAGAGATGATCCAGGGAAAACCATTTAAGAAAGCATATATATATATATATATATATATACACACCTAAGTATGAGCCAAGTCTATGAATTTTGCCAAAGCTTTCTGAATGTCTGGCAGTGCAGTGCAGTGTCAGTGTTCACATACAGGATGCTCATGCATTTCAGAAGTAGAGGTTATTACCCCTTTGCAGCGACAGCAGTAACATCTGCACAGCTGAGCTCCTCTAGTTAAATCACATTTGACTCAATATAAAATTGTCTAATACACTCAGAAGAGGCTGAGCTTGACAAGAGCATAAGGAGGGTTTACCATGGTGTAATTTGATTACAGCACTGCGAGGAACATCCGAACATCCACCAGGAGGATGGAGAGGCTACAGTGGCCTCTCTGCTCATTCTCACTGTGGTCACTAACCACTGCGTGTACTGCAGGTATATGCTGCTGTACCCTGTTATGAAACAATATGCACAGCTTTAAGTTAAAGGCCACATGTTTTCCTGCCATGATATGTGAATTAATTTTCCTGTTTCAGTGGTGGAATGTAATTTATTATACAAAAGAACAAATGACAGGTTAATCCAATCTCAGTCTAATCAGGCATTTGGGGAGTCCTGGACAAACAAATCTGACCCATGACAGCACCAGATACCACGGTACACCTCCACAGGTCTTCAGGGGTGTTGGCCTCAGGTCAGAACTGTTTTTGCAACAGAAGGAGGATGTACACAGTATTAAGTAGGTGGTAGTGATGGTATGTTTCAGCAGATTCTCATTTAGGTTGAGATCCAGATGTCTGGGAACATCCAACAAGACCTGCAGTTCTGATCCTGTGAATATCATCACAATGTGCCAGAGTTCCTCAGAGCTTATTGCTGCCCCTTTTGCTACCTCTAACACATCAACATTAAGGACTAAATGTTCATGTCCTGCCTTTGCCACTACAAGATAATCAATATATTCTTACCGCTTCACCTGTCTGTCAAAGTACTTATACACAGTCTGCAGTACTACAGTACTAATCTACCCAGCAGTTTGTAATGTATCACATGTTAATGATAAAACTAAACCTGCACTTCCATTTTTATTCAGACTTTCAATAAGTGCAATGGAAATAATTATTATTATTATGTGTCTGAGCCAATAGGGAGGGTGTAATGTCCACTGACAAGAAACAAACAGAAATGTTAGATGGAAACAGCAACAAAACACCATCATGTATAAGTTGCAAAAAAACGAATGTTAGAAGGCTTGACAAACTTCAGCTCCTCTGTCAACAGCTCAGATCATTTTTCAATGATTAAAGATTATATTAAATAGGAAAAGTTTTAAGCCGTGTTGATGAAGAAGCAGTTCTTAATATTGACATAACAGTAATGGATGGAAATGCACATAATGAAGAGCTGTTTTATCTAATTTACTTTTGTTGTTTTTATATGATCCATATAGTTTTTTACTGTATGTACTGTTTTGTACTGTTTTGTCAAAACAAAAATATATTCTATTCTATTCTAAATTAGCATTTTCTTTTTCAGATTTTCAGAAATTTGCCTTGAAATTTGGAATATATTTGGATGGAAATCTGCCATAATATTCTAAGTTATAAAACCTTGAATTCTGCAGAATAAGTCGACCAAACATTATCTACATCATTATTTGTATTTTCTTTTTTTATTGAGGAATCTGAATATCCACCTCTAATTTATACACAAGAGTGTTTTTTTTTCTTTCAATAGTCCATTCAACTCAGATACTGTGTGCAATGTTTTGACAACGTTAAAAAAAAGTGTTATGGTAGTTCATAATGACTTTCTATACGTTCCAGGTCCCAGGGAGACATCCCAAAACTGAAAGAGTTTTGAGAACTGCTGCTCTAGGCCTTGATAGCTGTCCAACTCTGCACCGCTGCTGCCATGTCACATTAAAAACTGTAAAAACAAAATCATTGTCTGAGGTTGTTGAGGCACAAGGGAGTGAACAAAGATATGTGGAGGCTGTGGATGATGAGTGTACACTTGTTGAAGGTCGACCTTCCTCTCCAGCGGCCACAATGTCAACACATAAGTCTGGACACAAAGCACGGACATGGACTCTTTCTGGCTGAAATAAAAACAGAAATTCAATGTTTCTTTATGCTCAATGTAAAAGAGCAAATGGTTACAAAACATAAGCAACATAAGCTGTAATGCTCAATTCCAGGCATAAGAAACATCCTATTGTCATGTCAAGGCTGTCGAGGAACAGTGAATATTCTCTATGTTGTTGTGGTGTTATTTCATGACACAGATGCTGTAAAAACATTTTATATAATAGATGTGTCCTCATTTTCTTCAGGGCAGCAATGAAAACACTTTCCTGTCAGGAATCCTACAAAACTAACACTCAAATTTATTTGCAACAACAAATGTAATGCATTGGTATTACAGGCAACTTGCCACCTGTTCTTTGTTTGGAATACTGAAAGTGAGCAGATGGTGTAGAAAAAAACTGAAAATACTACATTTCATATTTATTGCAGAAAGTATCATGAAAGATTGATTCTGTAAAACAAAGGTCAAGTCCAAACTCAGCCCATTCCTCACTTTATCATTATCTCTTTCAGTTTGTTGGATTAATATCATGATCCAGTATTCCTGAAAATACACTGCTGAGGGTCTCATTTTGTTTATCAAATCATTCAACCGTGGATTTTATGTGACCTCTCCAGAAGTCAGCCCATGGATGGAAACATCACAATGCTTTATTGTGACATAATACCTGCAGAAAATGTCCATTAAAGTTGGAGCAGGTGGTTTGCATGGTCATGGTCTGAGATGTTACTGCAGTATGGTTTATTTAAAACTCAGTCTACTCTGTCAAAAGTCGACTGAGATGAAAACAAAAGATAAAAACACCAGGATTTAAGCTAAAGTTTATAACCCATAACACAACCACCCTTTGTATAGTACCGGATGGATCAACAAATTCATGGTCCCAGAAAACCTGCTGTGTTTGTGTCTTTGTTAAACACAATGGTCAAACATATGGCCCATGGGCCACAACCAGCCCACCAAAGGGTCCAATTCAGCCCCTGGGATGAATTTGTGAAATGCAAAAATTATACTGAAGATATTAACAATCAATGGTGTCAAAATCACTTTAGTTCAGGTTCCACATACAGCCAAATTTGATCTCAAATGGCTCAGACCAGTAAAGTACTATCATAATAATTTATAAATAATGATAACTCCAAATTGTTCTCTTTATTTTAGTATAAAAAAGTAAAATTACATGAAATTGTTTACATTTACAAACAAGTGGTGCCAGGCACAACAAACCCTGCCCCTCGCACGCACTGTGGCTTATTTTGGCATCAATCCAGGAGATGTCACCATGACTATGCATGTGCTGGTGTCAGCATAGACATGGACAGCATAGACAAACTTCCCCCATTATAAGCAAATGAGAAAAAAAATAAAGATTTTAAAAAATTCATAAAGAATTTGAACTTTGACCTACTTTTCCCAAAATGTAATCACATCTATTCTAGGTCACTGGCAATTTATAAACCCAATTTGGCATGAATTCAACCAATAGTTTTGCTGCTAAAGTGTTAACAAACAAACAGAGAAACAAACTGAACCAAAAACAATACCCCTTGCCTCCCCTTTGGGGGACAGGGTAACAATCCTTTCACAACAAAAAAAAATGTGAAAAACCTTAACAAATATGAACAACCTGAAATGTCTTAAAAGAGGTATGTGCAATTTTAACAATATTCTGTCTGTTATTACATGTTTTGTGTTTTTGTAGATCCACTATGATTTTTTAAGTTAGAATGCACATGTGTAAATGATAAACTGAGGCAGAATATTGTAAAAATTGCAATTATTTTTCTTAAGAAATTTCAGGCAGTTCATTGACATTCACATTTTTAAGGAAACTTTTGTAAACATTTTCATAATGTAATTTTACTTTTTTCACTGGTATCATTTTACTGGTCTAGCGCTCTTGAGGTCAAACTGGGCTGAATGTGGCCTCTAACCTATTTTTGTGTCTACTTCCTGATGATGATTTCTCCACATCTTATCTTTTCTAAGCGTTATATTACTTTGTGTGATTTTACCTTCTGCATTTTTCAGTAAAAATCAAGTATTTTCCTATTTTAATTTACTGACCATGTTCAAAGGTTATTCTACAAGGACAGAGAAAACTGAAGCATAATTGATTTTTTTTTTTCAACAAAATAGAACAATAACTGAATGTAAAACAAGCCTCTACAATCACTGTCATTTCTCAAATTGCACAGGTTTTACTGGTGAATCAATGTTGAAGATGATGGTGTTTCCATGTTCACTACAGAACCACTGAACAACCAAATGGATCATATCTGATGACCATGAAAACCTGAGAAACTGCATTTTATCTGAGTTCTTTAAATGTATTGATAGTATTAGTAGATCAAAAGATATGCTAAAAAGCAAAGTAAAAACATAAAGCAGTTTAATGGAATATGTAAAATATAATTTAAAAAGCAGTTTAATCCAGGACAATAATGGCAGTGTTAAAAGAGAAATACAGCTGAATTGATTTGTGCTGTTCTGTTCTTTATTTAAAAACAAATGCATTTGAATTGTGTGTAATGGGAAGGGGGTAGGGACATAAAAGATTATACTTCTGCCTACTCCTTTTCAATCATGGGGGGGGGGGGTGGAAAAGTGCTATGCAAGCACTGTGAATGTTAAACATGTTTGAAAGAAAGAAATATCTATATATCTATACTCAACATCTTAAATCAATCAATGCTTTTGGTTGCCAGTGGCTGTTTAGGTCTTAAAGGGTTATAATTGACTTCCAACAACCACAGACATTAGTAGGAGATTTCTGATTTGCAAAATTTTGGATAAAATCATGCGCCTTTTAAAACAGAAATGAAAGAAGGTGATTTCTCAAAATTCTCTCTTAGGGGAAATATGGGAGAATTCTACTCCACATCCATGTTGACAGAGTGTCTGCAGATGACTGGGAGGAGTAGTGATAATGGGGGCCCCTTTTTTTTCTCTATTTTACTCCTTTTTTTCTTTTTTCAGGCGGCAAATTGTAGATTTTTTTTTCACGTTCATTGAATGTAAATGTACATAAGGATGCATGGGTTTGTTGGTGGGGGATGGGTAAAGGCTAAAATAGCTATATCACATGTATATTATATGTGATTGTTTTTTGTACTTTTGTACTGTGGAATGCAAACTGAAAAAAAAAAAAATCATTATATATATATGTGTGTGTGTGTGTGTGTGTGTGCGCGCGTGTGTGTGTGTGTGTGTAGGTGTGTGTGTGTGTGTGTGTATACACATACATACGTGTGTGTTTGTGAGTATATATATATATATATATATATATATATATATATATACATATATATATATATATATATATATATATATATATATATATATATATATATGTGGGAAAAGACTTATATATGTACATAAATATATGTACATTATAGAATTGTATCAGTTGGAAAAAGCAAATCAAATCATTATC
Organism: Sphaeramia orbicularis; assembly: GCF_902148855.1. NCBI lineage: Eukaryota > Metazoa > Chordata > Actinopteri > Kurtiformes > Apogonidae > Sphaeramia > Sphaeramia orbicularis. The sequence continues at coordinate 8,936,531 of NC_043967.1, read as the reverse complement.
AAGTTATAATGTATAAAGATTCTTGTTTGAAAAAATGAAAAGATGTTTTTAAAGTTATAACAAGACATTTTTGCATCATTATGACATACAGTATAAACTTCTCACATCATGTTAAAATGTGAAAACTCTAATGTGTGATCATTATATGTGCAGCTAAACATAGAACTCTTCAGTTAACAGTGTTCAGTGAATAAATAAGTAGAATATGGATCTTTTACAGTTTTATTCAATTCTAGTCTATGTATGGTTCGATCCTGCTGTTACATATTGACTAATTGGATGATATTGTGATTAGGAAGCACATACTGAAAATGATTTTAAGATGCACAAAGATTCAAGTAAAGTTATTCCTCTACTTTACTTCATCATTTATTTTTGCTGAAACCTTTTCGTTTTACGCTCTATATTAAGACACAAATAGCTGTAGTTTCTATTCCTTTACAAACAGGCTCCTTACTTTATTTGTAATACATTCAGGGGGATTATTGATTAGTTTTTATTCAGCATCATTTTGTGCCTTCACAACATCAAAACCTACATGGATCAAACAATAACACATAGAAAAAGTGAGTCCTTGATGTACAGAGCACTGCATATTGCACAGGACAAGTGACATGAAAGAAAAAAACACAAAATAGATAAGAGAAGGAGACATGACAGTGGAGAAAAGGTGAGTAAAGTAGTTGGATCAGTACTTCTGCTGAAGTATGTGTCTACTTTTGTGACCTCTGAGGACGCACAGATCTATATAGGAGGAGGATTGAGATGTAATGTCAGAAATATCAAGGATTTAACATTAGAATAGGTCAGTGAATGCAGCAACAATGAGGCCGCCTGATCCTTCAGCTGATCAGTGACAAACGCCTCCTTCTGCACGGTCACATCATCCATCATCCATCATTATCACCTCAATCTCCATGTACAGGATTAACTTCATGAACTAGACATGACATTAAACTAATATTCACTCAACTCCAGCTTCATATCTTGTATCATACATATCCCTTGAGACGCTGGGCGGGGGTCATGTTACATTACTAAACAATCTGTATCCTTAAAATACATGCATTGTGGGGTTTCCTGCATTTATTCTTTGTAATTTCAACCTCATTAGTCGACTTTTTTAACCAACTATTGTAAGCCAGAGCAAAAAGAGCCATCAGTGTAAAACCTAGATCATGTAAGTTTCAGTCCTCTTTGCAGTTTAGTACGTCGTACACGTGGCAACTTTTAGTGCTATGGTGGTGCTAATTAAGAAGTACAAACTTGATGAAGATGGAACATAAAAATCATTGTGAGGCTGTAGAAATCCCATTGAAAGTCTGTTGCGCTGCATTGAACAAGACAGTTCTTGGAAATATTGCATACTACTTGTGACATGTCATGTGAACGTGTTGCAAAGTATTTTCACACAGGCTGATAAAGACATCAGACAGGTCTTACAGAGAAAAAGGACAGTATGGATTTTTTTATTGTAATTTTTGTGCAACAGTTAATTGTCAACTGAATTTTCATTATTGGGACAAAAAGTGCAGTTATACAAGATAAATAGCATCTTGTTTGCATAAGTTCATATGTTGTCATGTGAAATTATCTGAAAAATATCTTAGTATTTATGTTATATTATTATTTGTTTATTACTGGATGTGAATATATAACCCTACAACATATTTTTTGTGGTGTGACCGAAGTATGTTGTGCTAGATTCCGCTCATAAAAATAAATAAATAAATAAAGCTGTACATCAAAACATCAGACTTCAAGTTACTGGATCAATCTGTTCATAATAAGGAAATGTTCCACATATCCAACCTTCAAAACTGAGCTCAAACAGTGGCTGAAAGGACACCAGTCTTTAATAATTTCTAATTTTAAACCTTTTAATGTGCTATACTATCATCTTATTCTTTTATTGTTCTATTTTTATGTTTTAATTGTGATGTTTTTTGTTAGGGACTGTGGATGCACATTGGCATTTTAGCTGCAATTCATCATATTTATGTTCATTAAAGTGCACCGTCCCTACCCAATAAACTAATTTTTTAACTATCTTAAGACATAATATTATGACGACATCTGGGAAAAGATCACCCACTGAGTCAGACAATGAACCTTTAAAAATAAAAACCATGTAAACTGACTGCATGAAAATGAATGTCCCCCAATGACCATCTATTAGAAGTGCAAAAACAACACGACTCAGTTGAAAAAGAGACCAGGGGTGAAGGTTTACTCAGACTCTGGGTACAGTTACTACAGACTTTGATCAGCGTTAACACACACAAGCTTCACACAAAAACTCATCCAACATTTCCCCCAAAGGCAGAATCCGCCGTGAATTCAGCAAGCAGCTCTGACACTTTACCGTCTGGGTGAAGTGAAGGATGAAGTTAAACCACATCGGGATCAAGTAACAGGAGGAGGGACAGCATGAAGACAGAAACATTCACTCAGACTCACAGTCCTGACATGAGTACAGCTCTCATACACCAGAGATACAACAGGTCGACCAGCTAGAGCTGAGCAATACACACCAAAATATTATCACCAGAAAAATGATCATGTCAGTCAGTATCAATGATTATTATAAGTATCATTACCTGTTAGCACTGAGTGACAGTTGAAGTAACCAGTTATTTGTGGTTTTAACTTGACAAGCCATAAAATGACAAAAAAACAAAAAACAAAAAAAACAAACAAAAAACAACTTTGTATAACATGACTGCAGTGGCCAGTTATTCAATCTTCAATTAAAGCTACATTATTGCCAGCAATGACTCTAACTCTTAATTGTATTATTGTATTTTCAAATATTTGTTGTTTACTTTGCTGTAAATGCAGTTGTGACACTTGAATTTCCCCACTGTGGGCCAAATAGTCTTATCTTATCCTGATATACTGTTTAATGAATCTAAAACACATGAATACAAAGAAAGTCTGTAATAAGCTATAGTTTATTGAGTTGTTTGTTTGGTTTAATCCTTATTTGTCATTTTTGTCTCAGTGATGATGTGAGTAATAATGAGAAATATCAGCAGAATTTTATTTTTGTTTTTGGGCAGGACAATCATTGTAATTAAAATCACCACCAGGGTGGAATTTTCTAAGAATATACCTATCAGGAAACAAAGTAACAGCTTCCTCCAGTTTGTACTTCCTGAGAATAGTCTCAGTGAAATTGTATTGGGTTTTTTTTTTGGGGGGGGGGGTAATAAACAGGATGGACAATGAGTTCAGGGACACATAGTGATAGTAAATAGAGGTGGAGTGTGAGAGCGAATGAATAATGGTTCAATAATGTAAAGCACTCTGAGTGCCCAAAAAAAAGCGCTATAGAAATCTAATGCATTATTATTATTATTATTATTATTATTATTATTATTATTATTATTATTATTATCATCATCATCATCATCATTATTGTTATTAATAATAATAATAATAATAATAATAATAATAATAATAATAATAATAATAATAATAATAATATTCATGTTTTTAACATTCCATATTTCTGGTGGAAGTTGATTATCATTCACTGTGGACATGATAACACTGAATGCATATACAAATAAAAGGCTTTTGTAAAACACAAAATTGTGCTTTTAATGTGCATTACCTCTATGTAAATGATGATGACAAAATTATAGAATTTAAGACAATTGTTATAAATATGTGCTTCATTTTAGAGAAGAAAAAAAAAATCAATAAATCATCGACAGAAAAGTCACTATAACCTCATGACCCACCTCATGATAATCATAGTCACTGATCACCAAGAGAAATTATCACAACACATTATAAAAATATATCATCAGATTATAGAACATCCAGTCATGATAATTATCATTTTATCACTCAGCCCTGTTCAGCTAACTCTGTCATTCAGTTTGGATCAGGCATTGAATCTGTACATGCTAAGGCCCTTTAGCATCAGAGGATGAGGAGGAGGAGTGTGTCTTTAAGGCAATAACGTCATAAAACATGTATATGACACAGGGTGACCAGGTCCCAACAAGTCAAATGTGAGATATACAGTGAGTTTATGTCAATGTGAGACACATGGGGTTCAAATGCCAAGAGGTAGACTTACAATAAGACAGAATGTCTAACTTATAATAGTAACACACAATATTAATGCTGGCTTTCATTAAATGCATTCAAAATTAGCAAAATAAACACTAAATTAATTAAATGAACAAAATAAGACAGAATATTAGCAAAAAAAAATTATAAAACTGAAAAATTCAGCAATGAATTAAACAAAAATGAACAAAATAAGAAACAAAAAGAAACGAAACAAGCAACAACATGAACAAAAATTAAGGAAATAAACAACAAACTGGTCAAAAATGTATAACAGAAGCAACAAAATTAACAGAATGAGCAGGGGAAAAAATGAATAAAATACACAAAAATGAATAAAATGAGCAATAATTTATTTTACTAACCTGAAAATAATCAGAAAACCCACTTTCTGTTTTCCAGATTTTCTAAAAAGTTGGTTAAAATTCATGACATGTGGATGTAAACCTGACTTAAACCTGCCTGAACTCGTTCATGTGAGACACTGGATCCACATGCCCACACCAGGTGGTCCAAACCTGGTCACCCACAGTGAAAACATACACAGACATGACATGAGCTGAGTGGGATGAAGGCTCGTCCTGGACCACAGCACACTGTGGCACAGTTTGGTAAAGGCTACTCTACTGGGACAGCAGGGACCAGGTCAGACCTCGGTCCGCTCCAGGGTCGGACCTCAGTCCGCTCCAGGGTCGGACCCTAGTCCCGGGTCACTCTGGATCTCCTCCACGCTGCTGAAATGCGTGGCCAGCTCCTGCAGCACGGCTGTCCTGCCCAGGTGGTCGTTCCTCCTCTTCTCCATGATCATATCCTCCAAACTCTGAAACTCCAACACGTGTGAGTGTTTATCAGACATGAAGATTTTCAACCTGTACGGCTGTTTTCCGATCCGGATCTCCCCTCCCATTTTGAACTCCCTTTTGCCGAACCTGCACCAGGCGGCAAAGCACTCGGAGTTCCTCCAGCTCAACTCCCGGTCCTTCAAGCCCACCTGCTCCATGGCGTTCTGGACCACCATGTCCGCCCCCAGAGCTTTGAACTTGTACAGGTCGTTGACTATCCTGCACCTCCGTCCTTGACTGGCGTCCGTCAGGAAGCTGTTCTTCACCTCGGCTCTGTGCAGGTGCACCACCTGGAAGTCGCCCACGTACACGGCCCAGTGCGGGTACTGACCGGTGGCCACGAACTCGACCAGGTCCCCCGCCTTGCATTTGTTGAGCAGGTTCTCCGGGGAGTAGACCTCCAGGCAGGAGCCGGACCGGACGCTCTTCTCGTAGATGCATTCGTCTCTGTTGTACACGGCGCACTCCACCTCGTCGCGCTGGTCGAACTGCTTCTCTTCCTGGTTCGGGTCCTTGTCGGTGCCGTCGACCGCGCATCCGTCCTCCAGCTCGTCGTCGTCGTTTGAAAAGATGTAAGACACGCCGATCCGCGGGCCGTCCTCGGTGTCCACGCCGTTCGGATCCACGGTGGGAACTTCTGCGTAACTTAAATGTGACAGCTTGTCCACCTGGTTCCCCATGCCCCTGCGCACCCGTAGCTGCCTGTAACACGATCTAATGCTGGAAGCTGTTACCGGCGCACATCACCACCATCTGCCGCCCACGGAACTCCAAACGTCCCGGTCCCTGCCGTCGGACCGGGGCTTCATCCAAATTACGCAGAGAAATATCCCCGCGCTGCGAATTAGCATCAACATCAACAAGTGGAGTTTGGATGAAAGAGGAAACTGCCGAGTGGAAACACTATCCGTCCAGGTGCAGCCTCGCAGACTCACCTGCTGTTTTGTCTCCTTGCGTAAAGTTCCGTCCGCCCACTGTCACGGACACGTTAAAATCCACACGGTCTCCGGCTCCACACGGGACTGTGGTGTGTGTTTGTTTCCACTGCGGATAAAACTAGTCCACTGTGATGTCTGCGCTAACACTGCGCACTGTGCAGCAGAGATCCACTGAACCGAGCCCCACGCAGATCTGTGGCTCAGCATCGCACACACTCAAGCACACTCCACTTTTAAAGCGGAAGTGTGCGTAGTCCTCGTTGCCCCACCTTTTCTATGAGCTCCACACCTCCAGGAAACTTCAACACTCTTGAAACATAAAGGTGTTCATCACACATTATTATTATTATTATTATTATTATTATTATTATTTTTATTATTATTATTATTATTATTATTATTATTATCATGATGTGTTGTAATAATAATAATAATAATAATAATAATAATAATAATGACGATGGTAATAATAAATAATAATAATTAATGTAATAATAATTATCTCCACAACTGCCCACATTTTTTAAACCCAGGTAAGTGCTTCTCGAGACAAGAATCCAAAATAATGTTCATCTGTTGTAATATATTAATTGTGATCATTTCCTGTCAGTGGTGCTTTATTTTATTCAATTCAATGATTTAGTTATTGTAGTTGGTTTATACTGCACATATAATAAATAAAAATAATAATGGACTAGATTTCGCTTTTCAAGGCACCCAAAGTGCTTCACATTGTTGATGCATTATTCAGTCACTCTCACATTCACACTCTGGTGTATTTAAGGGCGTCTGGTAGTTTAGTGGATTGATTTAATAAAGGAAACAACCATGCATAATATGTGCACATTTCTGTGTGTATTGTGTATGGAAATGTCTGGATACACAACACTTACTGCACAAAAAGTCTGGAAGAGGCTTGTAGATTTTTTTTTTTTTTTTTTTTTTCACTTCCATTTTTTGTTTGTTTGTTTGTTTTCCATCACTCAAAGTGTGGGTCAAACTGAGGGTGATGTACTTTCTGCAGATTGTAAAGCATATCCCTGGCTGAATTGACTTACTTTATTTATTATTATTTTATTACTTGTAAACATTGTTTGATTTTGAGTTCACTTAAAAGATTTATATAACTAAATGATGCACCATTCATAACACTGGGAAAAGAAAAAATCAAGGTCCAGTTTTCTACTCATGTCATCCAGCCTTACTTTGACCCTTAAAATATAAATAACACCCATTCACCAAACATGTTATTGCATTGTTATTGCAAATTATCTATAAATGAACCCATCAGGTTGTTATCGCTGGGATCAACAAAACCATGGAATTAAACATGAAAAAATCAGTAGTACCAAAATAAACTGAGTTTCATGTTGATTTTCATTTTCTAGATAAAATAAGACAAAATGGTAACAGGTAAAATGGGACAAAATATTATGCTTGACAAGACAAGAGTGACTATGTTATGTATGTTGTATGTCACCTTGTAAAGGGAGTTGAAACTCCAGCAGGAGAGTCACTAAGAGGCGATCATACTGGTTTAACTACATAATCCAGTTATGTGACGTCATCACTTACATTGATCAACAGCATCCAGAGGGTGAAATTACAATTTCCTTAGTGTCCCTGAAGGTAGCTGAAGTTCAGTAGTAGTAGTTTTAATAGTAGTAGTAGCAGTAGTAGTAGAAGTAGTAGTACTGCTTCTGTGGTTCTTTTTACCCCAGGAAGACATGGGTTTGTACATAATGTTCCACATAATGTACATAATGTTCCACCTAGTAGCAGTAGATAGATAGATAGATAGATAGATAGATAGATAGATAGATAGATAGATAGATAGATAGATAGATAGATAGATAGATAGATAGATAGATAGATAGATACCAAATATACATATTAAAACACTCTGTTAAGACACAAAAGTAGAACAGCAGTTTGTCCACTATGTAGTATGGTTTAATCATTGTGTTTCTTTAGTTTTGATATTGCTTTAGATTTGAATGTTTAATTTCTCAGGGACAGTGCAGTGGACATAGTGTCTCATATATGACTGTGTTGGTGTGTAGAGAAAATGCAGAGTAAGCAAACTTTGATCCGGTTTTAGTAGCTGAATGAAGGCCTGATTAGAGATCTCCTTAGTAAGAGGACTGAGAGGGTCTGACATGTGCGGACGTTTTACTGTTTTGACCACCTGTCTGTCCTTGAATGAACCCAGCTGCACAGTCATTCGCTGCCTCTCCGTCTCCTGGTGGGACCATAATGTCTCCATTACGTTGGTAGTGGCTCATGGCCTGCCTAGACTTGCTCTCAGTTATGGGCTATTTTCTCACCACTGTATCCCACAGGCAAGGGGAATGTGCTCAGTCAGGATGCCCCAAAAGTGACACATATACACTGCAGCAGCCTGTGGGACAAAGCACCTGTCCTGGAAGTGGTGAGGGACAATCCAGAGGAGACGCTGATGGGTGGAAGCACATCTGAAAGGCCCTGAAGGGAAACAAACGTCCAGACATGTGTTGGAGATGGGCTAACACCAAAACTAAAAGCTGTGACCTCAGCGACAAAGTGGTCGCATACCCACTGGAGGGAGCGATTACAGACCGACCGCAAAGTCACACAGTAGATATGACAAAGGACACAGCTCAGCAGAATACGGCAGTAGTCTCCTTCTTATCCACTCATCTAGGTTAAACAGCCAGAGTGGTTTCAGTTGTGGCCACAGAGGCCTTTGAGCAGATCTCCTCATGATTACCAGGTTAATGAATGGACTGAGCTGCATGGGATCACACAGTGTGATTTCCAGCCCTGTTTAATCCACACTGAATGCACTCCTTGTTTAGTAACATTCAACCTGGTTCACTGGGTTCAATTCAGATTTCATCATGCTTGGGTCCCGACTGAGCTAGCAGTACAGTGAAGTCAGGTCATTTGGGACCTCAATAAAAATGGAACAAATTAGGTTTAACATCTTGGGTTCTTCGAATATTAGCAGTAAGTCACCAAATATGTCACTGTGCTGTTGTTGTAAATGTCCTGAACAAAGAATAATCACTTCGACTGATTAAATAAATCACTGGTTCCTCATGCAGTAAACGGTTACATGTTGATTTTCTCATTCTGGTGATAACAGTCCTGCTGCTAAAACAATAATAATACATAACACAGAAATGGATGGAAGCTGTTGTATTTGATTTCGTTTTCACTTACAATCCAAGTATTTTAACATACTCTTTATGTTTTACTGAAAAGTGCACAGTAAATACATGATGGATTCAAGACCGCCTTAACAGCATTATGGGCCCCCAGGCAAAGCAGTGTATATGGGGCCCCTAAGACAAATACTCACTGGAATTATTATTGGCTTGAAGTCAGTGGTTTTCAGGATGTCATATTCCATGCACTTCAGTGAAAGCCAGTTCAAATGATGCTGCCCCATTGTGCTACAAAGCTGATGTTTTATGTTTCAGTCTTGAAAAAGAACGTTCTCCTGTACAGTTGGTCACCATCATGCACATGAACACTCTGAGTTCAATTTCATGAGATTGAAATTTTTTAGTACACAATAATAATAATAATTTAAAAAAAGATGAATAAAGTTCAGTTAAAAAAAATCTTTTAAAAATAAAAAAATTCCAGTATAAAATAATTAAATCTACATAAAATGATTGACAAATTCTAGTACAAAATGAAACAAATCTATATAAACTTTATGGAAAAATCTGAGTACAAAATAAAAAAAAAAACAATAAAAAAAAAAACAAGTTAAAATAATTGAAAAATGAAAAGAACTTAAATAGCAATCAGTGAAATAGCTATACGCCTTTGACCGGCATGTATCATATTGATACGAGGTGCATTGAAGGGTTAACAACACAGATTAGCATGGGCCCCTGAGCTCATGGTGCCCATCAGGCCCATGATTTAAGACGGCCCTGGATGGATTCAGGTAAAATGGAACAAAAAATAAACATAAATGGGACATTTTTCCATTGTAGAAACTGTTGAGTTTCGAAGGGTGTTTTCACACCTGAATTTTGTTCTGATTCAGGGGGTAATGTTTACCGTGTGTTATCATGTGTTATCATGTGTTACCATGTGTTATCATGTGTTATCATGTGTTATCATGTGTTACCGTGTGTTATCATGTGTTATCATGTGTTACCGTGTGTTATCATGTGTTATCATGTGTTATCATGAGTTATCATGTGTTACCGTGTGTTATCATGTGTTATCATGTGTTATCATGTGTTACCGTGTGTTATCATGTGTTATCATGTGTTATCATGTGTTACCGTGTGTTATCATGTGTTATCATGTGTTATCATGTGTTACCGTGTGTTATCATGTGTTACCATGTGTTACCATGTGTTACCATGTGTTATCATGTGTTACTGTGTGTTATCATGTGTTACCGTGTGTTATCATGTATTACCATGTGTTACTGTGTGTTATCATGTGTTACCATGTGTTACCATGTGTTACCATGTGTTATCATGTGTTACTGTGTGTTATCATGTGTTACCGTGTGTTATCATGTATTACCATGTGTTACTGTGTGTTATCATGTGTTACCGTGTGTTATCACGTGTTACAGTCTTGCGCATCACCTTGTTTCGGTTCATGTTGACACTGCTCCATGCCCTTCATGTGCTCACTGAAAATCTTGAATACTTTGGAGTTTTTATGCATGTTATCAAGCATTTCCAATATATGCTCATCTTCCCAAATGCCAATGAGGCATTCTATCTCTTCCTCCGTCCAAATTGCTCCTCGACTCATTTTCTCCACTTGCTTATCCGGCAGCTGACGACAGGTATGGAACTCATTAAGCTCATTAGCCTACTATCTGTTTACATCTGGCAGCGGCACTTTTTCAACAGAGCTGCTCTACTTTATGGTAATGTTTGGGACATCACAGCGCATCATACCTAGAGTGGTAGAGAAAACTGTAGTTGTCTATTTCTATCACTGTGGTCATATTCACACTGTAAAACAAACCACTCTGCGGAGCAATTGCAATCAAGCTCGGGTGTTTTGTTCCCAAAACAGAGCACGATTACTGCTTTCACATATGCCCAATCGAACCGAGCCAAGGACTTGTTTCAGAACAATGGCTTCAATCAATCAAGGTGTGAAAACACCCTAAAACATAGACATAGGGGAGCAGGATCTGACCAAAAGAACATGTGACGATCTTTTCAGGAATTACTGTCCATCATCTGGGTCCTAATTTTCCCACCTTTTATAAAACATATGTGAGTTGCAACCAAACCAGTCTTCCTCTAGTTTTCTCTAGTTTCTGGAGCCTTAGTTTGTGTGTGAAGGCTTCTTGGTGTTGTATCTGACTAGAAACTCTGCATTTTACATCAGTTTGAGCTGACATTATTGCAACATTTTGCCAATATCTACATTAAATAAACACATGCACACATTTTGCTGTGCAGTCAGCTGCAGCGTTCCATTCATCACCAGAACTGTGGTTGAATTTGTTCCGCTGGAGTTTTACAATAAATCTTAGCTGTATAGCATCTGTCAGACCCATTATACATCAGAGTTCAGAAGATCAGACCCACCGCTGATGTACTTTGGGTAATTGTTTTGTTTTATTCATTATTTCTTCATCAGTGACAAAACAAAACATTAGACAAACTCTGTAGACTTATGTGGATGGAAACCAAACACAGACACTAAAGTATCACTATAAACAGACTGAAATAAAAGTACTTTCCTGGCAGCATTAATGCCGCAAACCCATAGGTTAGTGCAACGCTCGCTGTAAAACACCGCAATTACACAGATAAACAGGCCACTTAAAATGAACACTAGGAATAGGAAGGTTTTGGCAGCACTGTTGTTTATATTTTGTAACAGCATCAGCTGTACAATCCCACTAAAAAGTAGATCATACAACAGATTATAGTCATGAGCTAAGATCATGGGATCATTCAGCCCTACCTGGACATCCATAATGTTTAGACGATGTGCTGCAGCAACAGCCGTCCACAATTAGAAAGTGTACAACACTGACGTCTGCTATCATATGTGTCATTACCTCCGCCAAGGAGGTTATGTTTTTGCCAGGGTTTGTTTGTTTGTTTGTCTGTTTGTTTGTTTGTCTGTCCGTTAGTGTGCAACATAACTCAAAAAGTTATGGACAGATTTTGATGAAATTTTCAGGGTTTGTTGGAAATGGGATAAGGAAGAAATGATTAAATTTTGGTGGTGATCGGAGGTGGGGGGACCCACCTGCGCTCTCCGAGTGCTTCTAGTTTCTGTCTATTCTATTCTTTTCAGGCCAATAAATGTAACAGTTTGTAAAAAAAAAAAAAATGTTTTTAACAATGAATAACCGTAACACTTTTTTTTTTTTTTTTGTGAACTACCCAAAAGTGTGCAGAATAACCTGTTTTAACTATTCTTAGTGTGAAATAAATAGCTTTGAACTCAACAGGCAATATTAAATCCAACTGTGGAATGAGATGGGATGAAGTGTTGGTGTGTGTTTGAGTGCTGCATATTTGCAGGTCATTAGATTAGTACTAAGAAGCTCGGGATTATTGTGAAACCTTGGCTTACTTTTTGCAAGTCAAGCACATACTGTTACAATGAAATGAAGCAATATGCTGTAGATTCACTCCTATCGGACGTATTGTATAACTTTAGCTTATTATAAGCTTTAACTGAATTTCCTTATTTTTGGCCATAACTGTATTTAGTATTGCATGTCAGACTCAAATTTATTTATTCCACACTAGGACTACTTCAAAGAAAAGGTAATTTTGCTCATTTCTTCAGACTATCTTAAGCATAACTTGTGTTTTAATTTTGGTCGTTTTGTGCCTTTATTTACAACAGGTAGTAATGATAAGACAAGAAACTGAGGGAGGATGGAATGACATGCAACGTGGACGCGTTTATTACATGAAGAAGAACAATATTTCAAGGTTACACTGAATAACTTGGCTCCAGAATATATTATATAGCTGCTTCCAACGTATACCCCTGCCTGGGCCCTGAGGTCCTCAGAGCCAGACTGAGACCATGAGGAGACTGTTGAGCTGCCAACCCACTTGCATACTTTAAAACACAGCTGAAAACTTCTCTCTCTTTTTCCCCTCCTTTACCTTCTCTCTTTTACTCCAACTGGTCAAGGCAGACGGCCATCCTCCAGAAGTCAGGGTCTGCTCGAAGTTTCTGCCTGTTAATAGGAAGTTTTTCCTCGCCACTGTCACCAGTCACAAGTGTTTGCTCCTGGAGGATTCTGTTGGGTTTCTGTAAATTGGCCTGAGAGTCTGGTTTCAGCTGGCTCGATATGTAAAGTGTCATGAGATAACTTTTGCGATGATTTGGCGCTATATAAATAAAATTTGATTGATTATCTTTTATTTAGTACTTGAATTATTATGTCTAGTATCTGTTGTGTGTGACTTTGTTTTTGCTGTACAGTTTGAAATTCTTAGTTCTTGTTTTGGTATTATCTTATGAAACACTTTGACAAATATATATGAACAAAACTTACATAGATTAATCTTTAACTAAGAACTGAAATTTGGAAGTGCAATATCCTTATAGTGTTAGGAATACTGTTGGAGGGTTAACCCTGGGATTTTTTGTCAAGTGTTTGAACTGTGACGCCATTTACACATATGGTGTTTGTCAGTTTAGAAGATTTTATATGACAAGAAAATCATGGCTTGTGATAAATAGAATAAAATAGAATACAATACAATACAGTACAATAAGATACAATACAATACAATAGGCTTTATTGTCATTACACCAGTTGCGCAACAAAATTACAGGTGGTCTCTACCAGCGACAGTGCACTTACATCTAAATAACAAAATAAAAAAATACAGACATATATTAATCCATAAAGACCCAAACAGCCACTGGCGACCAAAACCATCTCCTGATCTAAACTGTTTAATCCCTGTTGATCCACTAATCCTATCAATACATGTCAATAATTGGTGTAAAATGCAGTTTGTCGTCTCTTTATGGTCATCAGATATGATCCATTTGGACGTTCAGACGCTCCATAGTTACTGTGGAAACACCTTCATCTTCTACAATATTGATTCACCAGTAAAACCCATGGAGTTGGATCAATGACAGTGGATGGAGATGTTTGGTTTATGTTCAGTTGTATATTTGATTAGTTGATATATTTTGCTGAAAAAGTCTTTTTTTTTTTTTTTCAGTTTTCTCTGTTTCTGATATAATAATCTTCAAGTATATTCTGAGCTTTTATGAACATTGATATGATCAGTGAATGAAATATAGGAAAATACTTTATTTTTATTGTAAAAACACAAAATACAGAGGATGCTATTAAAATAAATGGTGATAAATCACATTAGAAAAGTTAAATATTGAGAAAAGGCTATTTTGGAACTGCCACAAAAGTAGCACTGTCTTTATGGGTTAAAAAATATAAAATAGAATAGAAATAGAAAATATAAAATATGTGCAAATTAGAGATATACTGTTTGAAAGAGTAATCAAAATGTTCAAATGTAATAGTGTAAACAATGTAAACGTGCATGAAAACATACATGTAAACATACATGTGCCCATTGCACATTACAGTGATGTAAAGATTGTAAAGAAACATCAAGTTTTGTGTTAAACAGCTAAATTGATTGCATATTTTGTCACACATAATAGATGTCATCAACATCAAAATAGTCACTGACATACCTCAATTTACCTTAACCTCTTAAGACCCAGCTATGGGTTTTCTGTCCACATTTGTGGACAAGAGTTTCACAACTTTATACAAAAAAAAGAAAAGAAAACTGTCCACCACAAAGGACATTCCATATGAATTTTTAAAACTGCATCTGAAAAAACTGTTGCATCGTGATGTTTCCAATATAGGCACTTATTTAATTAAAAAAAAAAAAAAAAAAAAGCTTGTACTTTGCTGACATTTCCTGGGTCTTAGGAGGCTAAACACCGAGGGTGAGCTGACGAAGTATTAAAAGAGGTGAAAATCCCACCAGTCTGGTCATGTTGAAGCTGCAGACAGACAGTTAGAACCACACCACCTCTGGTTTCACACTCTGATACTAAAATTGTTTTACAGAAAACTTTCTTGTCTTGTAAACATATCTATTAAACAACTTATGAATAAATGGTGGCATCATTCAAAGCTCAAAAACTTAGTGGTCTCCTTCCATTGACTGTAATACAATTTTTCCAAAATAAGATCTCATGCGGAGGAACTACAAAGGATGGGGCTTTGCCTCTCTATTCCCTGGATACTGCCACATTAAAGTCTATTTAAGATTATATTGTAAAAAGTTTTCTTTGGTTAAAATTTAATGGTGTAATATTTCTTTAAAAAATACCTTTACCGTATATGTTGCCTTTTATTGCTTTTTTTCTTTTCTATTTATTTATGTATTTATTTCTTTATTTACTTATTAGCCTAATTCTTCTCAGTTTGTCTTTACAGTGCAGTATGCTACTAATAACCAGATAGTGAGTATGTTTGCGTTCATATCAAATGTTACCACTGTGAGCTCAAACACTGAAACAGAAAAGACAGAAACTGCAGCATCACAGTGACCTGGTCCACTAGTGTTAAGTGACACTGTGATGTCATCCTCCCACTTTTCATAGTAAGATAAAAATGATAAAGCAGCTGAATGCATAGTGAAAGGGATCAGAATAATGTCACAAACACCTCCACTGACATTTCATCAGATTCAGCTCATGTTTGTTAATGTACTATTTATTTACGCAACCTTTTCTCCAATCCCAGCATGCAGCCTGAAGGCAGCGCCACACAGACGATGGAGTCAAAAATAACAAATCTGCAGAATGCATTCAGCAGATGTATTACACCTTCTCCTGAGCATGAGGTTTCATATCAGTCCGAGCTGAAGGTGTTAGGAAAGAAATGAAATGTTAGAGTGGTGACACACAGCCTATTTAACCGCTTTCTTGGAGCTTCTTATCCTCAGGTGGCATGACCCAGTTTACGCCCCTGGTGCCCCCCAGTGACACACTGTAATTTGTGGTGCTGGGAAATTACTGGAGCAGGGAGGCCTGGGAGACATAGTCAATTAGGCAGGACTCCACCTGTCCAGTGGGGGCACAGCCAGCTGCACTCTGAATGACACCTTTAACTGCACCCACGATAAAAAAGACAGAAAATCATGCAGGTTTATATTTGGCCTTTAACGCTTCACATTTATGTATGGGATAGTGTGTTTTTCAACTCAGTGTCCATTTAAATTCAAGAATAGGTGAATAAGTGTTTATCTGAGGCAGATGGACGGTGCATCCGGACCACTGTGTCTTGCGCACCATCTGTTCCACCTGGCGTGATAAGCGTCTGCAGAGTAAAGCTGAATATCATGTAATGTGGTTTACTAAAGCCAATGGGCACTGTTATCAGTCTCCTCAGTGTGTGATATCGCAGACTGGATGGAAGAAGTGACGTCTCCCATTGGTTTTTGGACAGCTGTTTAGAGGCATGGACATATTAGCAGAACTAGACACCAATCAGGTCCCCCAGTGGACGCTCATGGTACTGCAGCAAAACAATCCTGTGCAGTCAAAAAGCATTTTCCCTATGAAGCACCTACATGAGCATAAACATTGGGAAGTATTCTATTTACTATCAGGTTTTATGGGGAGGTTTTAAATGTTTCAAACCTTGTAAATGTAAAAAAATATATATATATAATAAAAAAAGAAATTGAACATCTGTAATGTCACCGTGTTGTACAGCCTGAGGCCCATTGGTCCAACCAGAAAGGCAAACAGTACAGCCCAAGTCCCACTCCTTTCATAGTTCCCAATGAAAAACTATGGACAGTTTTCAATGATGATCCCATTTGAATCATGCTTCTATTTATATATATGATGTTTGTTACATTTAAAGATAATTTTACAAGTTGAGAAAGTCGGTTTGCAGTAAAGAAACATAGTTTTGTGTTAAACTGCTCATTTTAAACGGCACATGTTACCTTAATCTTTGAGAGTGAGGATAATAAGTATTAGGAGAGGCAAAAAAACATTATAAGTCTGGTCATGTTGAAGCTGCAGAGATGTCTTCAGACTCTGAACAGGTTCTGGACAGAGACTGTTACAGTGACGTCAGTTCCTCCTGTAGGGTTGTATAACATATATATTTATGTATTTTCACAGTCTCATAAACAGTTTTACCACAGACTGTAGGCGTTTCTCAATATATGTTCTTTTCTGTTGTTCTGTTCTCGCAATTTCTTGAAGCATCACCTATTGAGGCCCAAGTACTGTTCCATTTGAAAGTTTGCACAAACCAAATCAGATGGAATTCCTACATGTTGTTCTTGTCTCATCCCTTAAACCAAGGATACACTGGTTGATGGCTCATGTGGACTTGGCTGGCAAATATCCCAAGATGCATTTTGTTCTACTGTCAACTTAAGACTTGCATTCTTAGGAAGTCCATTCTCATGGACCATTCTTACCGAGACATGTTTGAACTTACAAACTTGATATTGAGAAAGGCCTTCTGACTTTAACTTGTAAAATTATCTTTGAAATCCTCCAACAAATTATATGTAAATAAGTGGTGCCAGGCTCAACAAACCCCACCCCTTGTAAGTATTTCACCCATTGCAAGTAAATGGGAAGATTCTTAAAAATCATTTAAAAATTTGAACTTTAACCTACCTTTCCTAAAATGTAATGACATCTATCCTGGGTCACTGGCAATCGATAAACCCAATTTGGTATGAATTGAACCAATAGTTTTGCTGCAAAAGTGTTAACAAAGAAACTGAACCAAAAACAATATCCCTTGCCTCCCCTTCAAAGGGCCGGTTTAAAAATGATAGCATCAAACAAAGAAATAGGGTGAAGAGAGGGTGAATTACAGATCCAAGTCCACATGTGCAATGGGCCTTTCAATGCTGGAATAACAGAAATGAGAAAAGAACAGGTGCCATTCTTGTTAAAAAAAAAAAAAAAAATCTATCTATCTATCTATCTATCTATCTATCTATCTATCTATCTATCTATCTATCTATCTATCTATCTATCTATCTATCTTTTTTTATTGTTTTTTTTTTTCTATGAACCAAAGCTCAGGGTGAAGGAGCTGTCAATCAAAGCCCAGCAGGATAGACGCCATAAACTTCTGTCCACCTAAACTCTTATGGGACAATAATCTTAACACAGCTCACTACAACCAGAATGAAACCATAATTACTCCTGGAAAAAAGTAGTGACCTGGTATTTTTTGCAAGAAGGTCAACGTAAGTCCATGAGAGCTGGGGATTTACAAAGCAGTGCCTAGTGGTCGTCTGTGGTACTACAACTGTTGGATAGTAATGTACTGGTGACACTTTGGAGATGACGTCATGACCCTTATGTGATGCAAAACCACCATCTTCAGCTTTAAGAAAAAACACAAGAAGATATTTAAAGGAAAGAAAAATTGGCAGACTAAACTTATTACATGTTTATTTATATTTTCATATACTTTGTACATATTCATTTGTAATAATAACATGTATCTGGAGCAAAAGGGAAATGGAACAAGGGCATGTTGAAGGAATGTCACTTTCTTCTTTTTTAACCCATTTAATAACAAGAGCATTATCATTATTATTAACTCAGTCAATGATATTCACAGTCCCATTGAACAAGCTACAACAAAGATTTCCTAAAATATATGAGGACATATAAAACTAGCATTTTTTTAAACACTGTGGTGAGTGTATACCTGGGGGATAATGGGGGATTTCTGGGATGACCAGAGTACTGTAACTAGATACCAGACAGGTAGGACTGGGGGAAATCTTATTGTGAAAGGTAGGCGTGTATAAAAACACACTACTGTAAGAGTGAGGTGTACAATACACACGCATACACAACATACGCACAACAGTTTCTACACAGTCATCATGCTTCAACATGACCTCATGTTAGTCTTTTTTTTTCTATTATCAGCATCACGTTATTCAAAACAACAACCACAAGTGGGTCAAAAACTGCAGAAGGCAGATTCCCTCAAAACAAGAGAAGAGCCTGACAAAATGGGTTACCATTCTAAATGCAATAAAATGTACGATATATTCGTTGAATCACGCTGAAATGGGGGGAAAAAAATCACAACAGACTTCAGGCATTTTTTGGGACACCACATTTCTCAGAACACTGGGCAAAGGATTAGCATTTTTATCCCATGGGGCTGAGGCAGCCTTCACAGAGAAATCGTCTACATCTCTCTAGACAACAAACCCCGTTCAAAACATGGTGTAAACAGAATCCTTCAGAGAGTGGGGTGAGCTGGCCAAGAGTGCACTGCTCTGCACACAAACTGGAGTCCATCCAGGGAAAGATACTGGCAGGCAATAAGCCTGGGTCAAACACACAGACCTGACTGTTCCTGCTCTGCTTAATACGATACCCTTGGTTAATCTGGTTGAATTCTCAAACAGGGCGATTAGAAAACATACTGAAATGCACATAAATCATTTGTAGTAAACTTGTAAAATTACTTTTTTCTTTAAAAAAAAAAAAGGCAAAAAAAAATAATAATCCGAAGCAAATCACATCCAGTGATTTGATCCTGACCTGGTAGTTTCTGATTGGCTGACAGTAATAAGGCAGCAAAGTAAAAGAAAGTACAATAAAACAGAAGAAAGAAAACATTATACACTAAAATAAAAAAGGTCTTTGGTGTTCTCTCATATGGACAAAGAATATTTTGCAAAACAAAGAAGATAAAAATCAGTAGTTTCTTTAGTAACCAGTCAATTTGAACTAATCCAAGAGGAAACACTCTTTGTAGCAAATGTGAGCATGAAAATTATGTGCAGACGATAAGGGCTTCGACAATTAAAAAAAACAAAAACAAAACATGAAATTACTTCATCCACAGGTTTGGAGAAATCCTGCACAGTGCAAATAAACGATGCCTCAAATATCAATTACAAGCAAAGAGGAAAAGTATTTTTTTTATGGTAAGATTGTGCGACAGAATCATGCATCAGATCACTTTACATGAGACAATACGGGGAGGCAGCGGCTCTGGACTCTGGATTTGTAGCCCACGTTGACCAGGTTGAGCCTAAAAGACTTAGTCCTAGAATGCATATGTCAAAATGATTCCTGAAGACGTCAGTTCAATACTTTCATTTATTCTGCGGGTCATTTTAATCACTTCTATACAGTATTAAACCCTTTGACGCTCCGCTCTCAAGGATCACAAAATATCCACTGATTGAAGGGGGGGGCTTTAGCCAGTCAGCACAGACCAGCACTTGTGGATCCAGTTATATGTTGTTTACCTGCATCACTGTTATTATATATACTGTGATAATAGCACCACTCCAACAGATAACACTGCCTTGCTACGAATACGAGGAATCACAGAGGGGAAAAGCCAGGGGTTGGTACTAGTGTTAGCAAGACAGTCAGTAGGATGATTCCTCATACAGTAGGTACATGACAAAGTGCCAGCGGGGCTAATGTTCCCATGAATGATACTAACATAACGAGGGTTTCCTTGTGACCGATATGGAGATGCAGGGTCAAACCTCATAAGAATCTGTTTCCTCACTGAGACTCAACACTTAGAGAGACAGAGAGAGAGAGGTTCTTTTTTTTTTTTTTTTTTTTTTTTTTATACGAGATGGCATTTTCCTTGTGACCAGTACCGGGAGCTCAAAGGTTTATGTGGGTTGGTCCTTCTGCAGGGCTGAGATGTCCAGAGGAGGAGGGGCCCGCCCACTCCACTCCCTCAGCTGTCCGTCCTTGAAGAGAAGGTTGAGGGCAGGCAGGGGGACACCGGACTCCGCCGGAGGCTGACTGAGAGGGTTCGACACGCCGCTGTCCATGTCAGAGGGCTGACTGCCGTCCTGCCAACACAGGCCAAAGGTCAAGAGATCAGAACACCCGGCAGGGAGCATGATATGTGGAACAAGGAGACATTTCTTCAGGGTAAATGAAAAAAAAAAAATGGCAAAGACTAAGTAGCACAGTTCCTGTCTGATATACAGATAGGAATAGCAAAGCCTCTGACTGTTGACAGAGTCACTATTTTAGCTTGATAAATGACACATTTTGTGGTAAATCTTATAATTAGATGGTCTGTATTGTTTTAGGTGAGTTCGACTGCACATTTAGTCTCTTAGTTGTAATGTAAACAGTGACCTGAACTGTCCTGGAATTAGACCCCAAAGCAAAGTGAAAGAAGGGCATTAGAATATTAAAACAGTGACTACGAAATGTTCAGTGAACGCAACCATTTCTTCTCTTCTTTCTCAAGTATTCTCTAGTGGGAACCCAGAGAGCAGGAGAAGTGTTTTTACCTGGAATGACTGAACAAAGCTCAACACCTTCAGCGAAAGCTTTCGGCTCGATAGAAGCAACTCCTGAAGGCTGGGAAAGAACAGAAGAGAACAAAACTCATGTTGAGCACTGCTCCACCACATGCCTTTAAAACTGTACATGTTTGATACAAAAGTGAATTCTTTGCCACAGATGTTTTATTTTGTTTATTCTTTACCTCTCGTTGCTGAAGAGTTTGTGCGAGGCGATCTTTCGACACACTTTGCGGTTGAGCTCGGAGCTGAACAGGGGCATGCCAAAGCACAGTTCGAGAGGGACCCACTCATCCTCAGATGAAAGAGCTGAAGGAAAAGGATTAGAAAGAGAAGCCAGGGGTGGATATGACAGACATTACACTGAGACACACGGTAGTATAAACAACACCATTCTGGGTTTGAGTCCAAAATAGGTCTGA
This sequence comes from Sphaeramia orbicularis, assembly GCF_902148855.1. Lineage (NCBI taxonomy): Eukaryota > Metazoa > Chordata > Actinopteri > Kurtiformes > Apogonidae > Sphaeramia > Sphaeramia orbicularis. Next base: position 8,914,911 of record NC_043967.1, on the reverse strand, counting down.
CCTTGTGTCATACAATAGTCTGAAACCTTCAACATCTCATCTTTAACACTTAATTAAATGAAGTTATTTGAAGATAATAACAAAAAGGAACACCTACAGTCTGTCTTTCCTTTGCTCTCTCCGTTGTTCTCTTCTGTCACCAGCTCAAAGGATTCAGTGCTGCCGTTAGTGTCTAGACCTCCTCCTAGATGGGTGTCTCCTTGTAGAAAAGCAACAAATCTTCATCAGTATCAGGTCATTAAACTCATCACGACTCAGTAACGGCTCAACTGACCTTCACTTAACAAGTGTCATTAATGGAACAACTGTTTTGATAGTTTTAAGTATGAGTGGTTTGTCTGTTAAAAATCACCCATGCATTAACATCTACGTATGTTGAACAAATTACATCAGCAGTTACAATTCACCAAAAGACTTAGGTAAAGGCTACACTGTTCGATCCATGTCCATTAGCAAAGGCTATCACAATAAAGCCATAATTATGCAGACAAACAGCAGAATTAAACTAGACTGTGGCCAATCTTCATCTAATTAGCCCAGTCACATTTAATGGGCCTTAGAGGCGAGGACACATGTTCTAATTTAACTAATGCCCCTTTTCCACTGCATGGTACCAGCTTGGCTCAGCTCAACTGGACTCTACACGGTTTGGTACAGTGATGTTGCATTTATACTGCAACTGGTATCACCTCGGCACGAAAGAGACAAAACTGTTGCGACATCGTTTTTAGGCAACGTAAGTCTCACTCGGTTTAGTAAACAGTGACAACAATGGACAGCATCGAGGTGATGCTGTACTTGTTGCTCGGTCTGTGGCTTTTTGTCAAAGAAAAGGTGAAATGAGATAGCCAGAAAGGGATACAAGCGGTGAGACGAAACACACTTGAAAAGCAAAGGAGAGTTATGAAAGCCATACGGAAGTATGAAACTGAAGACCAGCGGATAAGAGCTGCCAAGAGACGATGTCTGATGGTAAGCTAATGCCTTATATACAATAGATGTCGCATTGAACAGTGCAGTCTATTGGGATCGAGTCTCGAGTAAAATGATCGAGAAAAGTGTTTTTTGTCAATATAGGCTATCTGAAGATCTTCTCTGTTATCACTCTTGTTAGTGTGGTGTTTACATTAGACGCTCACGCCTTGTCGCACGTGTGACGACACTCCCTCTGACCAATCAGTGGCCGGCAGTGAAATTTCAATGCCGATTCAGCAAGGATAGAACCTCGATGGAGGTGGTATGGGAAAAAGTATGGTTACCAGGTACAACCCCCAGTGGAAAAGTGTTAAAACCATGTAGAGTCGAGTCAAGTCCTGCTGGAAAGGTGCAGAGGAAAAGGGGCATATATGTGTGTCAAATGCTCAAATACACACATATATAAAAGCTTCTACACACATTACAGAGTGGCCATGTTTAGAGTCACATACATAGTCACATGACTACCAGGCTTATCACCATGGATACAATTAACAGCCAGTTGTTTGGACATTTCTGTTTTTACATAGAAGAGTAAGTGAACTGAGATTGTTCATTTCAGTTGCCAAGCTCTTCTTCAGTTTATATGAATGCTCCAAACTGCAAGAAGTGCTATTTTTCTTTTCTTTTTTTTTCAGAAATAATATTGTATTTTCCTTAGTTTACATTTCTTCAGCTGCGTATCCATATATCATGTGTGTAAATACTCCAGCCCAAACCCCAGCAGAGCAAGTGGGATATCACACAGATAGTAGTGGCATACTGAGAGGTTTGGCCAACACTTTATCCATGTGGTTTCTTTCAAATCTTTTTTGACACATACTACTTAATACCTTTGATCACAATCAGTATGTAAGTAGAACATAGTAAGACTGGGCAAGACTATGAACCTTTTCATCACAAACATGATTTTGACTATATCAGTGGACACAAAGTTCAAGAAACCGTATGGTTATTTGTGGTTGTAAAGTATACATAAAAGATGATACATGACAATAACAGTGAAAACACACCCAGAAGTCCTATTCACACAGGACTAGGATTTCCTGTGGACCACAGGTAATGTGTAATAATTGTGGTGGTCATCTGTGATCTTTCTCCTTTGTGACTCTTCCATGTCTACAATTTGTAAACTATATCCCACCACAAACTACCAATTCTATTTCAGACATGGAAGTCCTGTGGAAATATTAGTCCCATGCAAATCCACATCTTTGTGACTTGGTATGATATGCAACACTTTTTGTTTACTCCACACTATCACTTGATTCAGCCTAGACCGTGGAGGCCAAACTGGTCATGACAGATCAAAGTTTGAACAGTGAGTGGAAATTCAGTAGGTTCATGTCGCAATGTAACTAGGATGTTCACTGAAGGGCAAACTTAAATCTGTCAGACGAGCGACATCTGAAAAGACGATGAAAAGGAAGATGGTATATTTGAGTAAAAAACAGATTTCACTTCTCCAATATAAATTCACTACAGGAAACTTAGATGTAGGGGATTCATTTACAAATCACTACAGGTCCACAGGTTATAGTAGTCCTGTCCAAATAGGGGTATAGTCTCTGATTTTGTGGTTAAGTGCTTTTTTTGTTATTCTTATTCAACAAGAGCTCTTTTTAATGGTTATTCTTCTGGTGGTTCTTTTTATGGTTATTATGACACGCATTTTTCAAATCTAAAGGAAACAGATTCAGTGCTTTTATAATAATGAAATGTTAGTTCCACATCCTAATGCACATAATGTAAATAAAGTAAAACTACATTTTATATTAATTTTAGTTGAAAACATGGGCAAAATAAACCCTACAGACAAAATAAAATCGCTGATTGAGTTATATTGCAATAATATTATTGGTAATTACTGTTTCATAGCCCAGCCCTAGTGTGTAGTATTTCATGCCAGACCCTGTCAGTACGTTTGATTGCCTTACCTCTACACTCACCACTGTCGCTGAGCCTGCGCCGGTGCCTGTTGTTGGAGTTGAGCATGGTGATGTAGCCACATTGGTGCTCCAGATCCACATGTTCTTTCAGCTTCCGTAGGGCCTTGTGCACACACATGTTGGAATAGGAGAACTCTTCAGGGGACAAGAAAAGACAAAGATAAAACACTCATGAACAGGACACAGCCTGAGGAATCTTTACTGCATGACATTTATATAAAATTCACACAAGGCTCTACAACATATTACATGGATGAGAGTTAGTCTTAAGCCTGAAACACACAATAAGAATGAAAAGTAATCGGAGGACTTAAGTTCCTCTTATGGTATTTGATTTACACACATTTTGGCACCGACAATACTCAAACATTTCTATCATTAGTCATGCTATCAAAATTAACATGTATATTTTTTCTAAACTCTTAGCCGAGTTTTTCTTTCTCTTTTTACATCAATATTTTTCTCATGATTTATCATTAATCTGATGTGCTTGTAAGAAATTATAGCTTTCAGAGGTGATTTGTTAATGATTGCGAAATTCTTTTTGACTAACGTTTTTCTTTAAAACAACACAGACACAATCATTAGTGTATACTTTCTTGTGCATGTTTAATGTTATATACATGAACTGCTTTAGTTTTCAAGAACTTCTTTGAAATTCTTCAGTACTGTGATGGAATAAAGTCCTAACTATGTGAAACAACCACAACCTCTGAGCTGCAACGACATGCTGAAAAAGTGCTGTTTCCACTTGCGGGACTTGGTTATTTAAATATCACAGCTCATTTTTTCACTTGCCAGTGTTTCATCAAGACAACTTATCCCCTGAAGCTATTTTACAAAGGCACTGTCAACACATCCTGTGCCTAATGGTGAGTGTGATTCATTTAAGGAAATACAAACAAGCCAGAGAGATTTTCTCCAATTCCAGAGTGGTGGTGGCTGGTGCCAGACCTATCTCCAGCACTGACACAGTTCTAATTAAGAAGTAGGACTGCACGATTTTGGCCAAAAATAAAATTTCGATTTTTTCCTCTAAAAACTCGATTTTCGATTCCGATTTTGATTCGGGCTGGTGGTTGCACTTTAGCTGGCATGTTGTTTTTATGTGCAGCCTGCCATGCAAGACACTGCTCCCACTCTGGCATGTGATGATGTTTGAGGTGCTGGTATAAGTTGGTTGTGCTGCTGTCTTTGACAGATACTGCCTTCAGGCAGAGTTTGCAGTGAGGAATGGTTTGGTCTTAATCGGAAACTTCGAAGCCGTACCAATTCCACACAACCGACTTCCTCTTGCTATTTTTTAGCCACAAACTTCTCATTCTCCTTAGCAAATGCCATTTTTGTTCTGGTGTGTGGAGACCAAAGACTGTGGAGACTCTCACAGTTAAGAGGAGGAGCCTTTATAAACCTGGAGGAGGAGCCTGCAGTAGCCCAGAGGCACGAAGCCCGGAAAGTCGAGAGAGATGAAATTCGATTTGATGATTGCTCTTTTTTAAACCTTGTCCTAATTAAATAATCTGATTTCAATTTAAAATCGGTTAATCGTGCAGCCCTATTAAGAAGTAAAGACAAATCTGTCTGTGTGAGACTTCTTTGTCAGTATTTTAGGAACACATGACATGATATTATTTATCATAAAGAGAACAACTTACCTCCCTTAAGATCTTCCTCATCGAAGGGGAATGGGATGTGAATAGTTTCTCCATGGCCATGCATGCCATGACCCTAAGGGTTACACAAGCACAGTATATATACAGTTAATGACAAAAAACAAAAAAAGAGCATCGTCATATTACCTGTTAAAATAAATCCGGCATTTACCTGAATCAGTACAGCAGAGTGTGTGAGGGCATCATTAAGCATTGTCAGAACGTTCGATGTGGGAACAACTCCAGGATCATGACCCCAGGAAGTGATCAACAACCTGTCATACACCTGATGAAACACGTTAAACAAAACTTCAAAATCACTCCACGCAAAAAGACTCATGTCATGTTTTAAACCATTTATTGCAACAAATGGTAATACAGTTAAACTTGGCAATGATCGCTGTGTTCTTGGGGGCGTCCTGATTTTTTGCTCAGTGTATGCTGACCTAAATGGGGGGGGCTGCTGCATGAATCCCCCTGTACAAGAGCTGTGTTGGACAGAAACTGAGCATTTGAGGATGCAGTCTAGAAGGTGGAGGCTGGGGTGGTGGTAGCAGTTTGGCACGGTTTGGTTGTGCTGAAAGAGCAAGAGGTATTCGGTAAAGGATCTGAATTTAAATACACCGCCTGATGAGTGAGAATGAGCTGGGATCGGATGACTACTGGGATCAGCTGACTGTCAGCTGATCGCAGCTGGGCTTATGATTACCACGTCCTGCATGAATTTACACAAAGCTTCATTAGTTGAATACCACAGCCACTGCATGACCCTTTCTGCATCAGCAAAATCCATGGCTGTTTTATTAGAACTAGACTCCATATGCCAAAATGGCACTGCATTCTATGGAGAAAATGAGGAAAAAAATCTGCAACTATGTGCAGCTACTCAGGGAAAAGGCAAGAGTTTATATCCAATTCCCTTTATATGTTCATGGTAAAATCATTGGGTTCAATGAGATTCAGTGTGATTGAGTGGCATGTAGTAGTGAAGTTGCAGGTCGCAAGAAACTGAATACCCTCCTCCTACGGTGGCCACAAAAGCCACAGTAGGCCTTTAGAGTCAGTGTTTGGTTTGTCCTTTCTGGGCTTTTTAATTAGAAGGGCATAAACTCCGGATGACATCTACTATAAAATGGAAAAAAGAAGAGGTCTGCTAAGAGCTACTGTAGAAACACGGTGGACTCAGCTCTGTAGATATACAGTAATGGATTTATTCTAAAGTAATGACTCTCAATTTGCATGGCTGTGTGATTATATACAAATGAAAACAAAATTATAATAATCATGATGATACTTCTGAATTCTCCTAAATGCACACTGGTCTTGGCTTAATATTTTCTTATGCTTTATGCTATGAGCCATTTTACCAAGAGATCCAATCAGCTGTTTTACAGGTTTTTACAGCAGTTTTGTTTAGTAAAGACAAACCTGCCAGAATTCATTTAAAAAATAACATTTGAATCTAATAAAACAACACAAGCTATTAATAATCACAGGTGTGATGGTGGCAAATTATTATGTTTACCAAATCCCAACCTGTGACACCCCCCCCCCCCCCCCCCCCCCAAAAAAAACAAAATGTGGATTTGTATGATTCACGAGAGCCTAATTTTCAGGTCGGAGAAACTGGATTTATCCGGAAGAATCACACCCTGAATAATAATAGCACTGCTAATATAATAATAGTCATCCATTTGCAAGATATTTTTATTCTGTCTTCCCCTAAGAATTCACTGCATCAGATCGTCTTTTGCTCCATCTCTCTCACATTCCCAAGATATTTGAGAAATTCCAAGACCAGTGTGAAGCCGCAGACGCTGAATTGCAGGTGCAATACTGAACTATGTCTGTGATTACGATGCACCAGGTGCATTGTTAAGAAGTCAAGGTTGATAAGGGCAAAGAGAGAGGCTCTGATTTATTTGACCTCCTGTGTTGTGATTACCTGTCTCTCCAAATTAAAATGTTAAGCTTTAGATGTTAAAAGGGAACATGTCAAAGAAGAATGAAAACGTATCCAATTGCATCAGAGCCGGAGTATAGTTTTTACTTTTCTTTTCATTCCTTTGCTTTTATCAATTCATTAATTTAATCAACCATGCAGTTAAATTTATTAACCTACTGTAAATGCTTGATTAATGATTAGTCCGGCCTAACCTGGAATATATCTGGCAGTTTGCGGAGCCGGGAGCCTTTGGAGAGCAGCAGAGATGGTGGCCCTTGGCCGGTCACATGGTATACATACAGCTTGAACCAGATGGAGCTCACCTCGGGGATGGCCGGGCCAATGTGCTGCAGTGAAAAGCAAACACACAAGTGTAAACATACGGGAGCAGAGCTAATGCCTGAATACACACAGATATCTACATGTCTTTCTCCCTCATTTGTCACACATGTAAACACTTGAAAGACATAAAAAATAATATTAGAGAAGGGAATAATCATAGCTGCTGTGTTCTTATGTTTACGGACTAGAAACTGAAGCTGCGATTAGAGATGCGAGTGAAAGGCAGAGAAAACAAATCAGCAACTTCCACTTCACTGAGTCCCAGCAGTCTGAGAATAAACAGCAGTGTGAACAGCACAACAAGAGTTTAACTTCTTTCCCGCTGTCTCTCTGAGCTCAGCTAGAAAACTGGAGTGTGGCCAGGCGGAGGAATTACTCTTGAGCTTCTCCCATCCCTCCCCTCTCTCCCTCTCTTTGTGTAATCTCGTTGTCGGGGGCAACTGCAGGCTGAGCATTCACATAAAGTCACAAATCACATTGGGCGCACAAGTGTGTACACAGAACAATAGGGCGAACGCAACCAAACAGAGCACATGCAAACACACGGGACTGAAACACTAGTGTCCTCTGCTCTCCGACACTCCATACCTGAGGCGTGCAGCTGCTGATGGGTCTGATCTCATTGCTTAGTGGCGCCATTGAGACCAACAGCTTGTAGTTTTTGTTGAGGACGCGGCTGCAAGTTGCCTGGTCCAGACCAAGCAAACTCTCACATCGCAGCATGTCCAAGGGGAAACCTAGACGCGACAGAAGGGAGGCATGGTCAGAATTCCTGTGCAAAATTGTCTCTTGGCTGATACAAGTGATTGGGCAGGTTCAAGTGTAGGCTGCATTGTTGTGATGTTTATGATGACTGAAGAAGCAGCAACAGAAGGGACTTTTCTACTTGTGTAACCCAGGAAACAAGTCAAAGAAATAAAGTTTAAAGCTGCAGGGGGTGATAATTAGGGACACACTCATCCACATTTTTTCACTTCTGATCCGATCCTGAGACCTGAATCTGGATATCTGCCGACACCAACACTATTCCGATACCAGAGCTCTGTTTGTTTTAATATTATTATTACCACTATTGTTGATTTTATATGAGGCTGTAATAAACTCCTTTCTACAGGCAAGTATGATATGTACGAATGTATGCATGTATGTCCCACAGGCAACTTGAGGCAAGTATAAGGTCACAAAAACAGGAAATCCTGTTAACAGAAAAAATCCCATCCTGAAAACAAATATGCAGCTGTAAGGGTTTCAAATTGACTGTCAATATTTATTAAATCCAAGACAGATACACAAAGAGGGTAAACTTACTTACTTACTACCACTACCCCTCTCCAAATAAAATGCAAAGGGCTGCTTCATCTGATCAGCAGTGATCAGCAGTGTTTCTAGTATAAAATATTTCCACACAGCTGACACTTTGTGATCAAAAGTTGGTTAGCCACAGTGCTGCTCAATGCTCACCTGCTAGCTGGCTGCAAACTGTGGAATGGATTTCCTGAACAGAGGCATGTCTCATTGCTCTGTGCCTCATTGAGACATGCCTCCGTTCAGGAAATCCATTCCACATTTTGCAGCCAGGTAGCAGAGCAGCCGGCAGTCATTTCAGCAGACAATATTAAAGCACAGACATGGCTCAAAGATTGGATCGGAAATGTCCGATCTGTGAATTACATTGGTATCAGAACCCAATATGATACTGGATTGGATCAGCCCATCACTAGTGATAATAAGGACTTCCTTTTGCATCTCTCTTCATCCAAATCAAAAGACTTTACGCGACCATAGATGATCTACATTTGATTCATGCCACTGTGAAAAGTGAAGCCAAAATATCACAGTTATGGGGGCTGCCATGTTGTTTCTGTGTCAAGCCATGAAGTAGAAGATTAGAGTTGTATTTGAAGAAATATTAGCCATTAATAATCATTATATCATTAGAGCTGTTTTTGAAAGTTCTACCTGCTTGGATTTTGTCATGTTCTGACCATAAAGAAAACTTTAAAACCACAAATCCACTGTCTCACTTCTTTTACAAAAACATTTAAACCTCAAAACCTTCAACTGACCAACAGGACCTAAAATCAGCCTTCAACCTGGGGAGAAATACTAATTTAACATTTACTGTGATAATTGTTGATATTGACTGATATGAAAATGTTCATTGTGAGAACATTTTGGCCCTCAACCTCAATGTGATGAAATGTCATTGTTGTCAAATGATGCCAAAACATTCTGGCACACTGAAGCTTAAGTACCCTGTGATATGATGGTATAAAGCACTCTGTGGTGAACTCTGAGATGCAGTTTTCACCACGGGAGCGATCCCTTAGTGTCTCTGCTGTATATTCAGTGCAGAATGTTGCAAATCAGGGCTGCCTCGCACGATAATGGAATTTGGGCAGCAGAACTGCTCTGTGCGTTCCCATGAGACGTAAGAGTGACAGTGGTTGGTAGTAATGGCAGCCACCGAAAGTGGTTTTCCAGCCACTGCAAAAGGACAGGTTGACATGAAAACATGGAGGAGGACAATAAAATTGTACATACAGAGGAAGAGAAAGAAGTCATTTTTCTTTGTGTGAAACAGGTATGTGCTGAAGTAAAATATGGTTATATTAAACTCTCTCTCAACTGAATGTATTACTGTATTGTGATATATACTAATCCTGGATATAATCAGGTAATAACTTATTTGAAGAGCAGAGGTCCACATTAATCACCTACAGAAAAGATGCATTTTTAAAAAAGTATTTTTTTTTTTTTTTTTTTTTTTTTTTTTTTCATATTTGTAAATAAAAGTTCTTCTCAAAGTACATGAGTGTCAATCTGCCATTCCTGTGTCCAGAGGTGTTAAGAAAAGCTGATGAAAAAAAGTATGACAGATACAGAACTGACTAAAACTAATTAAATACAAATCAAATATTCATGTAATATTTAGTGACATCTACAGGTGAAATTGCAAATTAAAACCACTTAAATACACTCCTACCTTCTCCTACAGTGGCTCTAAAACATCCATTGGGCTTTTAAGTTCAGGGTATATTAATTTTGATCCAGACTCAAATGTAGTAAGTCACAGTAATGTACCTCAACGGTGGATTTCACTCGTAAACTGAAAATAGGATGTCCTTTCTGAGCAATGGAAGAAGCATGGTGACACAATACGGTGAATATAATGCAAATATTCTCCCTCGTGCCTCATTCTAAGGTAATGAAAACTTGATTCTCAATTTCATATGATGATAGACATTTGAACTTATTTTATATAAAGCCCTTTGGACTCCTTGTATAAGTTGCTATAAAAATAAATTTTCCTCACATTTAAGTTGAGAATTATGTTATAAGGCCATACTGCTACAACTGAGAACTGTGACATAGAGTGGGGCTATGAGTCTGATTGCTGAGAATTATCAAAGCTGAGCTGACAACATGCCCTTCTCTTCCTAACTGAGCAATCATGAGCATCGCCACTAAACTTCAGTATTATTTCACCAGTGGGCTCTCATTGCTCTCACCACTCCACGGGAGCCTGAAGGAGCTGAAGACAACTGAGAGACAAGACAATGAGAAGTGAGGTGCTCAGCCAAACCAAACAAACAGCATCTGGTAACACAATAGTCTTTACATGGAAACTCAGATGAGCTTTGTTACTCTTTTCTGCTCCTCCTGGACACACCAACAGTACAATTCAGCCGTACTGTGGATTTATAGACTCTGTTTACAGAAATACAGTACATGGTCATATTTTTTTTTTAAAAAGAAGAACATTTAAACAAGTCAACGCAACATATTTGATAAGCAGACACTTCCTTTGCTGCTTTTAGTGTTTCCAGCCTTATCTGAAACTTTTACTTTAACATAACTGAACTACATTATTTCTCATTGATTTTGTGACACTTGAGAGCTGATTGTAGGATTAGAAGTGGAGTCGTATACAGTGATTTGTCTCTAATTACAGCTCCTCTTACAGCTCTGACAGCTCACCTGTGCAGTGCTGGAAAATGAAGATAAAATGGTGGTAAAACAGCTGTTGATTTGCTGCAGATTAGCCACATTCAACAAAAAAATACAACTACAGACTATAAGACTTCAGGTTCAGGATTCAGCACCAGGACTTTAAAAAACAACAACAAACTCAAATATAATCTCAGAGATGGGAATTTTAAATGAATTACATAAACAAATCTCAATACAGAGCAGGAGTCTCCTTTCTACTGATTTTTTAGTATACATCATTTTATTCAATGGAATAATCAGCAATGACAGCTCTGAATTATACACACTGTCACACTTCAACAGTACTTATATAATGACTGGACTACAGAACGTTCTGTGTGCACTCACCTATATTTGGGATATCTGGTCCCTGGTCCTGAGTGAGTTCTTTGTTGTAGCGCAGAAAGAGGATGGTGTTTTTGAGGGTCAGAGCATGGTCAAAGTAACGCTGGGCTTCACCCTCTGCCGTACTTTCCACCTGGAAGATGACAAACAAGGGAAAATAGAATGTTTGTGGGTATTCTGAGTACACAAAATCCAGCCCTGAAGTGTTTTGTGCCTTGCTGTAATAAACCTGTTCACTTCAGGATTGCGGTGGAGATTTCACTAAAGAAAAGCACCATTAAATCTGTATTTTATGTCTATTAATAGTCTCACCTTCTCCAGTTCAGCCAGGAAGCTGTCCAGAGTCTCATCAGACAGCTTTCCCACTTCAAACATGGTCACTGCATGACTCTTCAGGTTCTGGTGAAAACAACACAAAGAAACCAAGATATTTTACAGTTAATAAAGTACTTTTTAAATGATGATATATGTTTATTTGTGCTGCAATGATGGTCAAGATCAAGGCCTTCAAGGGCTGAGACCAAGGACCTCCACACAAAGATTCACGTCATTTTCTTTCATTGTTTTTAATGAAACAGCAAATTTTGAGTGGACTACTACTGCGTCTCCCTGTCCTTGACATGTAATTGTTAGTTGTAGACATCTGTGTCTCTGGTGTCAGGACACTGTTACTTCATCATATTCTCAACTCTTCTGTCCTCCAACTGCTTTGAGACTTCAGTGGGGGGGTTACAGTGTGATCAAAATCAAAGACCGCCATGTTTTGACCAAAAGCCGGTTGTTTGATCCACTTTGTGATCCTTAAGATATTTCAGACCTGCAAATTACATGCAGGTCAAATTGATGAAATGTGAAAGTCTGGACCAAATGAGGTATGTGTGACAGTGCCATAAGTCCAGAAGAAGACCTGCTCAGATACACAGTATTATGTCCTGCCTGTGTCCTCATCATTTATCATTATCAAAATGTGAATTAGGAACAATAATTTGTCACCACATGTCCTGTCCCCTCAATCTATCACAAAGCTATCCCTACATTAGCTACATCCTTCATCACAAAATACACCACTTAAATTCAGTTTCTTACGCACTTTGTTTGGAGCACATTTTACAGTACATCTAATCACAGTAAGGATTTTAACAAGTAGTTTTACTCTGAGTGTTTAGTGATATTCCCACAGATGAGATCTTGAAATAAAGTTCCAGGCCCTCTGTATTTGAGACCCAGAGACAAAGAGAAGACGGAGTACAAATACAGCTGATTCGGAGATGACAGCAAGATCTCCAAAAAGTGGTCCTGACACCTGACTAAGAGGCTGATCTGAGCACCACCAAAGTAATGTCTCCTCATATTGTCATCCTGGTACTGACCGGAGACAGGTTGCCCATCATGAGGAAGGCTGTCAGGGTGGAGTCAAAGAGGAAAGCAATCCTCTTGGTGGGTGCAGCAGGGATGCTTAGGCTGCTGACGCTGGCTGTGTCTGCTACGGAAGACAAAAGGAGAAACAGAAACGACACTTAAAACATATATTCAACACAGCATTACTGTATACTAGGGTTGGGAATCTTAGTTGTAAGGCCGATACGATACACATCTTGAAACAGCATCTCCGATCCGATATATTAAAGATACAAGTGTGGCATCTCGCGATACGATACAATTCACACCCAAATCACAAAACAGAGTGATTAAACACATTCTGATTCAGCAAATTCATTCTGGTAAAAAATATGCAGTGCAATTAAATGAGCTTGGTTATTTATTTATCAAAAAAGACAATGACTTTTCACAAAGTGGCTTTTGTTCAATTTCAGAAGACGTGCCTCACATAGTCACGTGAAAAAGTTAGGACTTTGTTTCCAAAGTCGTTTCTCTGCATGTTTCTCACACTCAACTTCTAGCTTCCTCACCGAATCAATTTGTATTGTAATGTATTGGTAATGTAGGTAATACAGAAAAAGGTTCTGTCACTTTGAGAGACACCTGTGCAAGGTCTTCTGGGATGAACTGTTGGATATATATGTCACTGTTTAAGGAAGTATCTCCAGTATGTACGGCAGTATTCAATGGAGTTGATATAGTAAAAAGTACACCTTAAGAAACCACATGTCGTCACCTCCCTTCTATGTCATGTCAGATTCACATACAGACATTACAGTATTCGTCCGCGGTGCTTGTGCCACAGTGCATCCACGGAGCTCATACTGTTAGTGTACAGTGTACACATCCGTGAATCCACGGTGCCCGTTAAAGTGGGTCTGAAGAAAAGAAAAACTTTACCCAAATAAAGAGTAACACTTTTAAATCCAAGTAAAAATATATTCTATTGAATGGGTTGAATTTTATCGATACAAACATTCAATAACCGATGTATCATGATATCATTCCAAACTTTTCATTCACTCGCAGCTTCTCTACCAGTGCACTTGGATCATGCACGCGCGTGTCGACGTATCGATACGTATCAGATAATCTTCCCACCCCTACTGTATACAGCACTATAGTATCTAGTATCTGTAGATCTAATATTGTATACCTGTATACAGTAATATAACTAATATTATGTAATAATAAATAGTAGACAAAGAATTGTGTGACTGCAAATTTAATACATTTCACTCCCCCATATTCATCTGCCTTATATGTTAATTGTCTTAATTATTCTTAATGTTTTAGTTACCTTTTATTCTTTTAATCACAACTATTGTTTTATATTTTAGAAAGTTTCTTGTTGTAATTAGTCATTAGGTCCTATTCTTTCCTGAATTTTGATTTCATTGTTTTATCACCACTGATTGTTGCTGTTCTCTGCTGCATGTAACTGAAGTTTCTATTTCAATGTAATTTGCAATTAAAGAAAGGCTGATGGAAACAAAGAATACAGAACCCCTTCTTAGTGAAATCTTAAATGATTAAAGTGTGCTTGACGCTTTTTGGAAAACAACACTTTCATAATAACCTGTTTGTTGTCTGAGAAATCCAACAGAGCCAGTCTAACATGAATAATAGGTAAAAGTGGAGGAAAAATTAGACCGCTTTTGACGAACACCTTTGAATGTGAGAATGACTTTCAGAGGCATGACTGAACCTTCTTTGGGATTAATTAGCACTGCTGTTTCTAAATTTCTGGATAAAAAAATAACAATATGGCCATTTGAGTGAGTAAGTGAGTAAGTGAGTGAGTGAGTGAGTGAGTGAGTGAGTGAGTGAGTGAGTGAGTGTGTGTGTGTGTGTGTGTGTGTGTGTGTGTGTGTGTGTGTGTGTGTGTGTGTGTGTGTGTGTGTGTGTATTCTAGCCAGTCAAACAGACAGACCTTGGTCTTCCAGGCTGGTGGTGTCTGTGTCGGTAGCGGACGAGCCTCCCTCCATCACCGGACTCCCCTGTTCCCATGACAGCAGCATCTTCTGAGGGTCCATGGTGCTCCTAACACACAGGACCAAAAAACTGGGTTTTTCAAATTGTTTTTCAAAAAGTCATAGTCTTAGCTTTACAGCAATTATTTTTCATTAGAATAATACTTCACTTTGTACAACATGGCATGAATATAGCAGTGGATTTTTACTTGTTAAATTTCACATATAATGATTAATCCTCTCAAGGATTAAGTGATACAGAAATGAAAAAATTAATTTTGTGAGCTATATTTTGCTGCTGTAGTTTAAGCATCACTATTCCATCTTTACATTTTGCACATCAATATTTATGTTGTACCTATATTAATTTGTGCTACTAATAATACCAACAGTTCTACTGTCAAATGACTATAGTATGTTTGGTTTTGATATTTTGACCATATTCACATAGTAGACCTGTGCAGCTTTGGAAATAATTCTTCTCTATCAATAGTTAAAAGTCATGATCTGACAATAGACACATAAAAAATAATCACCTTAAAATTTGTTAAAAAAAATAAGCTGTATTGACACTAATGACATTACAAAAAAAATTTTCTCAATGACAAGCGCCAGTTAAGAACAGTTGATGATGGAAAATAATTAACATTACAAGAACAAAAAATGAAAAGATCATGTTTAAGTTCGGTTTAGACTCAATTTACCGCAAAATAAAAATATAAAAATTGCAGCTCATCTAATATACATTTCCAAAACTTTATTTATCTTATTTTAAACTAGACTAGAAATGGGTTTACTGCTTACTTTTTCATAGTTTACATAGTAATACTTTATATTCTAGATATACAGATTTAGATTTGTAGACAACTTAAAGTAAAAGAAAATTATCAAAAATTATTAAGTGTAGATTTCAAAATGTGTTAGCCTTTGTGGTCTGACAGAAAACTGACAGAAAATGTATAATCTTATAATACAGTATTCATGGTCATTGGATATGACAGGATTTGTATGAATTTTACATTCATTCACGCACACACAACTTTTTTTTTAACTGGCAGACGTGTGTTCACTTCTGACGTTAAAAATGAAAGAATGAAGGACATACAGAAACACAAACACTCAGATAGGAGTTCCTTCGGTACATACTTGAGCCTGTTGACAGATGGGGCGTTCTTCCAAGTCGGGTGGAGCTGGTCTGAGCTGAACACCTGACCTTTCTTTACAGCAAAGCCGAGCCGGCAGTACATGGACACAGCATTCTGATAAAACACAATAGCCAAAATCTTTGGCTTAAAACTTTTCATTGTGCTTTTTCATTGAAAGAAACTGAAATCACAAACTGTGCAGCTGACATATGACAGAACTCCATAGCAACTGTGTGAAAATTAGACCCAATTCATTTCTACATTTAGTTAGGTAATCTGTTATTTAAAAATTTTAAGTTTCTGAAAGACTTAAATGGTTTGAAGTGATTGTCGAGCACCACTTTGTAGCTCAGGATGCTTTTAGATTTTATCAGAAATCTGTAGCTCTTTCAGACTCATAATCCACATGTTATTAGTCACATGTTCTGTTATTTGTTTAACTCTGCCACAAGTCAGCAACAAATATTATAAATCTATCTGAACACTTTCGGTTGAAAGCAGTAAATGTTATGCCTGGTGTTCCCAAATGGAAAAAAGGTAACACTGTATTTTCTACTTGATAGTTACCTGTTTTTTTTTCATCATTTCCATAATTTATACAGTCATCAGCTTACATCACTGTTACATTTTTTACCTAGATAGAATAATAGTGAATTGTGGTGGGCATGATTGCTTTCTGCACCTTTTTTGCCCTTGAGTTACAAGCTGACGTCAGCTCTTAGCCATCCTCTTATCATATCAAAAGAAGCACAGCAGGGGAATTTTTTTTCCTGAAGTGGCTCAGGCAATGAGGTAGTCATTACAAGAGGAAAAGTTCAAACCATGATGAGAAAAGTTCTGGACAAATGAGCCCTCTCAGACGTCTCAATCATCTATGAAGTTACAGGGTTGTTTCTATGGAACCATTGTCACAGCCCTCTGTGACTTATCTGAAGTACTGCTTTTCATCGGTGTGAAAGAGATGACACTGAGGGCCAGAGAAGTTCAGCTCTTCACAACTGAGGTCAAACCCATGAGAGGGAATTTGGCTCTGACAGGCAGCGAATGGGAAACGATGGACAACTAGGTCAAGCTCACATACCAATTCAACTGGACTGGTCCTGCACAGCGTACTGGTTTTGTTTGGGAGGATAATGGGTCTAATCCATGTGTCACAGTCATAGTCTAATATATTTCTGGATGAGTGAAACTGTGTCTAAGCACTAGGTTGACTGATAGTGGATTTTTAAAAGTCAGTATAAGTTAGTGATGTACCTGCTCCACCATCAACGTATTCCTTATTTACCCAATTTATACATGTTCTCCATTTCACAACTATAACGAGAGAGAGAGAGAGAGAGAGAGAGAGAGAGAGAGAGAGAGAGAGAGTCTTATACCATTCAGCTGACTACTAAAATGTATTCACTTCTCACTGTCAGTCAGAGACAAACATCCAAATATCTTCCCCTACAGCGACTCTACTGGTGTTCACAGATTTGTTCTCCTGTTTTCTGAACTTCACTGCAGACACCAGGTTCTTCCCTAGGTTTCTGGGTCACTTGTTGGCTGTGGAAATTCATAGTAAATGAATAGAAAACGTCATGTTATATGACTAAAATCTATGTACGTGTTCTCACATAACTTGACTATTACTACTGATTTTTCCCTACATTTTTGGAAATTTCATACTCTCTTTTTTCCCTTTTTTAGAGACTCTTTAAAAAAAAAGAAATGTTTGGGGTTTTTTGCTGTTTTGTTGAGGCACAAATACAAATGTTTTGTTGGACTTTGTTGGAAGATCTTACATTAATGATGGAGAGCTATGGTAGACCACTATGTAAAGTTTTCTCCATCACTTACCAAAGATCCTCAATGGGGTTCAGGTCTGGACTCTGTGGAGGCCAATCTATATAAGTAAATAATGCCTCATGCCCCTGGATCACACTATCACAATGTGATCCTGATGAATCCTGGTAGTGTCATCTTAGAATATACTTTTGTGTTCAGGGAAGAAACAAATCCACTGATGTTTAGACCTGTTCATTTAGTATATTCATTCAGCTAAATGAGTTCGGCTGGACCTGAACTCATTTTACAGACATAATGTTGTGAACCAAGACCTGACCAATCGAATGAACCCAGATCCTAACACTGCCATGACTGACTTGTCCTGTAGGAACTAGGCATGATGGGTAACCAATTCATCCACCTCTCTTCTAACCCTAGAACAGGGTCAATCTGGACTCATCAGACTACATGACCTTTTTCCATTGAATCACAGTCCAATCTTTATGCTCTCTATCAAACTGATGGTTGTTTAAGAAAGAAGAATCTACGGCATCAATTACAGTTAAATATTGTATCAATCACTGCAGTAAATATCCAGTGGAAAGATCTGAACTATTTGCTGAGTTAAATCCAGGTGGACAATTTTTTTGGTGATAACAGCCAAGGAGCTTCAAGTAAAAACATGTATAAAGAAGACCAACTGAGGACCAAGAACAACAATGAGATGTGAGAAAAGTCACTTAGTTATAATGTTTGTGCTGTTATTTGATTTTGTTAGTTTGGTTTGGATGCTGGGCAGAAGCCTTAAGATGACAAGAAATGTCAACAACAATCTTACAGAATGTCGTTGGTTTTCATGGCTTGGAAGTTGCCATTTTAAAACTCCATGGGTTTTCCATGTTTTTATACCCATGGATCATGTATTAACTCACTAATAGAATTTTTGCTAATATGGATGGTGAAAACCTTAATACACCATCTGGTCCTCTGGTATGTATCCTGAATAAAACAGCCATCATTAAAACTGGCTGCCATGCACTAAAACATAGTACTGTAATAAAATGATGTGATATATGTTAAGGTACAAATTGGCAGCACCCTAACTGAATAACAGCTTACCTTTGGACAGCAAAAGGGAATTACAAGGCAAGAGAAAACAAATATTACTGAAATATGGTTTTAATCTCTTAGATTTGAAGCCAACCTCACTTCTTAATTTTCACAAAAAAAAAAAAAAAAAAACACATTGTTTGTTCTCTTTCTTCCACTACCTCACCATGTGCTTCCAAGCAGATGCAAAAAGCACATTTGAAAATCTCTGTGAGACTGCAGTGTACGCAGAGAAAATTACCTCCTAGTTTTGTCAATGTCAATTTAGGAAGCAGGGCTATAATATTTCCAAGTTGCACAATTTTCTATCTTCTGGTGAAAAACAGCATTTTAGTTCATGCATTATGTGAAGTTTGTCATTCTTCTGCAAAATGAGTACTCACCTTCACCAAGTCCAAGTCAATCTCCAACACATTTGCCAGCTGAGAGGCACAGAAGGAGAGAGAATCAGGAAGAAAGAAAAAACATGGATTGAAACATTGTTCAATAAACACAGACATGTACAATTATGTAGAATGGACATAGAAGGACAAGGATAATAAAAACACATTTCTACAGCCTACCTCCGCTACATTTGTCTGCTCATCAATGGAAACAAAGATTTTGTAGAGAAGCGTTTCAAAGTAATCACCCTGGACTCGGTTCATGACAAAGCCTTCCAGCGGAGGCACTGAAAGATGCAAACAGTGACGAACAACACATAATCATCAGAATCAGAATAATTTATTAATCCCAGGGGGAATTATTGGGTGTTACAGTCGCTCCATTCAAGTATGACAAAAAATAGCAGGAAAGAAGTGGAGTAACCACTTTAGGAGCTCTGTCAGATCAGTACAAGTGCATTACACACATGTATACCATATGTGGCTAGTCAAGTTAACTACTTTACAGCAAGCGCATAGATGCTTCGACATACACATGTACAGATGTACCTGAGATGCAGCTGTCATCAGATATGGGAACATCCAAGTAGATGAAGCCCCGATTGTACAAGCCTGGATGGAGTTAAAGAGCAAGTAATCATGAATAGTTATATGTTAATATAAAGTAACTGCAGATGAAACAAAAAGGTGTTGAAAAATAAGCCAATCAAATTTTATCTTAATAACCTCTCCTACTAAAAAACTGCCACCCAAGTAAAACAGGGTCATTATTGGCAAATTATTTTCAACTGCACAAACAATCCAAGCAAATTTGAGCAAAAATTCCATAATGCATATTCACACATACAGTATATATTTCATTTTATTCTAATTCTTCAAATTCTAACCAGTCTAATTCTTCACTGGTTTTACAACAAACTGCGGCTTTCTTACAAGCATAACTTGTGTATCTGGTCTGTCACCATTGACTATAAAACAATTTTTTCTGAAATAAGGTCCCATAACGCACAACCAGATAGGGCGGGACTTCCATAGGCGATTGACAGAAGTAACTATCAGTGAGTGATCAAACTGTCAGATTTTACCTTGACATGACTCCACTGTTCTACTCTGTATCTCAACATAAAAGTTTGGAAAAATGGCTTCACTTTTCCATAATAGCTTGGTGAAAGTTCATCTATCCTTACATTCACTCTTTTTGTACGGACAGAAGAGAGAACAGCAGATGGTATTAGTGTATTTTTACTAGTCAGGTCCCCTCATTTTGGCTCCTGCAGCTTTAATATCAGGGGCCATCTGCCAGCTGCCAAGGTTAGGGATTGTATTGGTTTTAACAAGTTAAAACTTTTATTCTTTTAAGATTTTAAGATCTTTTTACAGTCCATGGCAAGTGTAATAACCAATTGTTGGTGCAGAATAAGTCATCATGAGCCGGCACTTTGCTGATGCTATTCTATCCTGTCAATCCTATTCCAGTCGATTATTACCAAAAATTCCCCTTAATTTTAACATAAAATGTAGATCTACTATTATTATTATTATTATTATTTAAAGAACATGGTTTGAGATGCTGGAGGGTGAGTCATCACGTATAAAGATAACAAAATAAAGCCTCTAATCTAATAATGAATGAAAGAATGAAGTGGCCTCATAAACACTGATGTGGGGGAAGAGTGTTGCTGCTGACTGCAGTCCCAGGTGTCTCTTCAAAGATATGCCTGTAGACATTCACACCCTCTCCAATGGCGCTTTATATCCACATATAGGCTACTCAGGATTTAACATGTAAGTTTGGAAAGCACTGGGATGAGCTGGGTGTCGGTTTAGCAGAGATATTTCATCATTCACAAGCTTTGGTGCTCAAATGCAGGATGTACAGTGATACCACACTGCAAACTGGTCTGAGGTAAAATTTTCCTTTTGTGTTATAGTCTTATATAATATAGTCTTATTTGGTGAGACTTTTATTCAGTGTCTGTAACCTATTTTTCTTTTTTGGGACCAGCAGTTTTAAGTGTCCCTCTCACCCACAGAAAAGATCTGCATTAAGGATTACAGACCAAATCAGGTCTAATTCAGAGCAATATCTGGTGATGGCAGGCATTTTCTGGTGGGTCTGTACTAAGAGACAATAATGGCTTTAACCAAGTCTCCTAATTTGCTATTTCTGCACAAGGAACAGATTAAAAAGTGCCATTTTCAACAGCCTTCAACCAGAGGCTAAATGCTGTGTTCTTGATCTTGTAAACTTGATCTGTAACTTATTCATATTAGTAGAAAAATTGATCCTATTTTAACAGAAACCATTTTGAATAGTTACTTCTACCACATCATACTCCCACATCGTGTCCTGATAACAGTTATTACTTTTGTGTTGGTCTCATTTTGTAGATTTTTACAGCATAATCAATACACATTTTTTTCATAAACATATATAAAGCCTAATCCAGACTAAAGCCCGACCAATTAATCAGCCGGCTGATTAATTGGGCCGATTATAGTGTATCACCAATTAATCAACATCGGCCAATATGTAGCCGATATATTAACTTCTTTTGCTGCGCGGAGATTCTGTCGCTCGCTGCTCCTGTGTGTGTGTGTGTGTGCTGCCCGGAGAATAAGAGGAACTTTAAAGCGAGTTAGTTTCACTTATCACTCCTGCTCGGAGAATGACACTATCACCCCCCACACATACACAATCAAGGACCTAACCCCCCCCCCCCCCCCCCCCCCCCCCCCGCTTGCGCGTTCTGACAAGGATGGACCGCTAACCCCCCCTCCCTCTTATGAAGTATTCACCCTCCACATACACACCCATGTCTGTGCACTTCCTGTCTACCTCACAGTTTCATTCTGCCAGCAGGCCTGGGTGTTAATAGTGTAGGGGAGACTGGGGACAGTTGTAACGCGGGTCAAGTTGTAAATCTTGCAATTGCTCCAATCAGGAACAACTTAGGACTCACCTAATTCACTCTGCACATGCTCAGTTTAGTCCTTAGTCCACATAAGAAGTTGTAGTCCCGTGAGGCAGACACATCAAAATTTGTGAGTGAAAACATAATAGTGTGGTCAGTAATATTTTTTGCTCTAATTATTTTTGTGATTGCATAGTTTGCATTTGAAAGTTGTGTAAATTATATCTGTGAGATAAACAAAGATTTATGCAACTGTTTATCCACCTTTCCACAATTATCTGATAAAAGATTATTATATCCTGTGTAGATCAGTGTTCTTATTTCATATATCGGCCAATATATCAGTTATCGGCTAATATCAGATATCGGCCGATATATTGGATATCGGCTTTTTTTAGCCCCCAATATCGGTATCGGCATTGGCCCAAAAAATTCCATATCAGTTGGGCTCTAATACAGACCTAAGGTTGACAAACAGAAAAGCTGCTTCTTTCAGCTCTCTGGTCTGCACCATTATGAATACTACCAGTTCACGGTTAGGGTTCCCATTCCCATAATGCACTTCGCACAAAAATTTCCGAAAAGGCCAGAGTGACATATTGATTTGGTAGGTAAACAAATGGACTGCTTGTGATGGAGCACACTTTGAAGTTGTTCACCGTGAAAGAAGTGTTTCAGGTGCTTAATCACGGAAAGACTAACGGATTCGTGATACTTAGGCTATGGCTCGGGTTTTGCAGATTTGATGAAAAATTGGTGACGAAAGTCTTACGCAGCTTTAAGGACCCACAGCAACTTTTTTGAAAGTGATATTCAACAAAATTTGTAACATATGGAGTAGAAAAAGAATGAATAGAATGCCAAAATATTCTTTAATTAATTCAAAGAATATTTCCTATTTTTGTCTGATCTTGCCAGTAAGGTGTACTTTATTACAGGAATCAAAGGTATGCTTGAGGGACAGTTGGACAACAACATGGGTTACATCATTAACATGAGACAACATGGGAAGACAAATGTACTGGAAACTCACTTAGAACCACATTGTACTCCATTGATCCAGCTAGCTGAGGACCAGAGTCTATCATCTTATCGATAGCTTTCTTCTCCGCTGGAGAACAGATCTGCAATTTCACACAGCAGACAGACGACATTAGAAACTATTTAGCTGCATCTCCAGTAACAATGGTACTTGAAGGATTTTGGGATGGTAAGTGCATTTGCATTTGAGAAATGTGTGGATTCAGTTCCAATGTTCATTGTGTTTCTCCTGGAAGGTAGAGAAACTGTTGGGAACTTGGCAGGTATTTATTTTTAGTCAGGTAAGATCTCCACATGCCATGCAAGGGCTCATGGGATGAGGAGTGGTAGCTTGGCAGGTAAGGTGTATGAATGTCAATGAACACTCAGGATAAAACAAAAACAAAGCAACACACACCCTCCTCTGATTCAACTTGTACATCAGTAAATGTACATTTTGTTTCTTCTTCCATCCTAAAACCCTTGAGCTGCATTTCTTCTGAATTTAGCCTAATGTTGCCAAAATAATTGATGTCAACATTCATCCTTTGATGAATAAACCCAAAATATGGAGAAGGGAAGAAAAGACAACCCCATGTCTCACCCTGATATCGTCCTCAGTGATGTATCCTGTCTGTGCCACCCACCACGGCTCCACAGAGATTTCCACAGGTTTGGTCGGTAGCAGGTCCCGCGCTGATTTCCTACGGAAAAATTTCTGAAGGAAGGCATAAAAATGACATTCAAAATGTAAGATGGTTACAGTCTGAGATGAGTGTTGTGCATATTGTAAGTACTGTACTTATACTAAAAACTGCCAACAGTGAATACAGATACAAATAAACTTTATTAATCCGTCGGTGAAAAATCAACTAACCTTCAAAATCAACCTTTAAATCAACCAATTAATTATAACAAGTAATCACTGAAGCATTTACAGAATATTCAGCCTATCTTAAAACAAAATATATCAAGTATAAAATGAGATAATATAACTTTAAAACATTAGGAGACTAAAACATACAATAGCATCATAAAACTAATTAAATCAGCCATTAGCAATATTATAAAAGCAGGGTTTTAAAAGTGAGGGGATGAAGCTTGCAGCCTAGACCTCCTCACATGGGCCCTTCCAGAACAAGGACTCCATCACCTTTATTATTTAAGCCTTGGAGTCTAAGACAAGAAATGATGCATCTGAGCATCTCAAGGAGAAGGATGGGACATGGGATAGTGAACAATCTGTTAGATATCACAAGGCAGGGCCTTTCAGGGCTTTAAAGGGTTATCAATAGTCATTTAAAATCAATGAAAGCAACAGGCAAATTTATACCTGGACATAAAAACGGAGGATGTTAGCTATAGAATAAAAAAGGATTTGAAAAAAATAGGAGATCTCTATGTAGATGGGATTTTACTTTGTTTTTAACAAATTAAGCACAAATACCAAATCCATGGAAAACATTGTTTCAAGTACCTTCAACTAAGAAAATGTGAACATATAATGTCTCTGCCACCTTTATCAGCTCTTGAAGATATAACGCTTGCAAATCTATGGTTTCACATAGTACTGAATCAACATTAGACAAACTAAATGCCTGGAAAATGGACACACAAGAAGACATTGAAGAGGCACACAATAAATACAAGGGCTAGACTTCAATATTAGTGGTTAATGAGAACGTATGTAACTCCTGTTCAGCTTCATCATATGCCTGCTCATGTTCCCAATATTTGTTTTGAATATTTACAAGAGAAGGGCACTTTTTGTCATTGTCTGTGGGAATGTCAAAAGACCCAAAAGTTCTGAAAGGATACTATAAAATGTTTCTCAAAGACTTTTAACACCACTGTCCCCTTTAATGCCAAATGGTGTGTTCTTGGAATATACTAGATATATAAAATATATGTACATCGAAACATTCTGTACTGTTGGACTTTGGACTTGTTCAGGAGAGTAATTCCGCTCTGCTGGAAGAGGACGAATGCTCTTTCTGGCTGCATTGGCCTGGAAAGACTAACATATGTTGCAAAGGGCAAAAGGAAGGACTTTTACATGCTCAGGGAACCATATATGTATATCATAACTGATGAAAACTGTCCATTTGATTTTCAATTCTTTTTTTTACTACAATTATTGATGGTATTTCTGTTCCGCCTGTTATTGAGGAACATCTTAATTTATTGTGGTGCAAGTTACATATGTGTGTGCATACCTGTATATGTGTCTGATGTTTGTAGAATGCTAAAATGTAAAAAGTCAATAGACATATTATAGAAAACAAAGAAGCATCAGGCAGCCAATGTTGATGCCAAGACTGGAAGGAGGTGTTTATGTTTCCAGGACCAAGTTAAAATCCTAGCACCAGAATTTTGGATGAGTTGGATATGTGAGGGTTTGTTCGCCACTGCCAGAGAGCAGCGAATTACAGCAATCAAGGCAACCAGTTATGAGAGTGTGAATGAGTGTTTCCAGGTTCTTATGCAGAGAAACAAACTGATTTTTAAATGTTTCGGAGGTGATAAAAGCCAGATTGAGCATTAGATCGAATATGTTTATCTAAGCTGAGGTTGAATTTCTGCCTTCCAGACGACCTGACAGACACAGTGAACCAAGGCTATTAGACATATGTGTCTGGGTAATATTCCTTCCAAAATTTCTACTTGTTGGTTGATATTCATTACATGAACAAGTCAAGATTTGTAATGAATATTCCAGAGCTAAAGACAGAATCCTACAAGTCTAATCTATGAGGGTTAATTACTGGAGATACAGCTTTGGAAATAGTTAATGGATCACAGTGAGGGGGTGTTAAAATGTATTCTCTTCCTCTTTCTTTGTGCATCTTGGTAGAGTCAGACTTTATTTTCTTCTTTAGGTTGTGATGAAAAACACAGTTTTACTGATTCCAAGTCTTTGAGCAGAGACTCATTGTCCTTTTCATGACTGTCCATTTCACTTTTTATTTAACAGATGGGCATAGTAATAGTGTATAAGAAAGCATTTGGTCATCTAGTGTAAAATTTGGAAATGTTACTATTTGAATATTATGCTTCATTACACATAATTTAATGAATACCTTTTGTAATTATCAGGTTTTACCACATCTATTGCACATTTCTGTAAATATTTAAACACTTTGGTGAATTTTAAACAAAATCCCCAACGCTGAAATGTTGTTGAGTTGAACTGCTACAGAAAACTACTGGTGATCTGATAGTTATTTCCGACAATGACTAATTTGTACAATATAAATATAAAAGACTGTTGCAGAAACATGTCTCACTTTAGAGGATCTGCACTGATTCATCAGGTCAATGTACTGGTTTCTCCCAATGCCGAGCAGCCTCAGACCTGTGGGACAACAGGGACACAAGTTAGTAAGTGAAGCTCAATCATGCCTCAGTAACTCACAATGAACTTGTAATAGCAACCACAGTAAATAAATCTGGCTGCAGTGCAGCTGGAAAAGTGTCTAAGGCATTTTTCAATTACAGCCTCTGAGACTTTCCAAAAAAAAAAAAAAAGGGAAGGAAGGAAGAATTACAGCAAAAGACCAAGTTTGCAAATTACTTTGCCTGGACATTACATACTTCATATTGGAAAGCTGTGAAAGCAAAAGGAGCTCTGCAAGAGGTAAGAGTGACTCATCAAAACTGCACACCTTCATTGAAAAACAATCTCTCCAACACATACTTAAGCATTACAAATCCATTTAATAACACACACACACTAATCTCAGAAAATAATAGGAGTGTGCATGTCCATGCATTCTGATCTACAATTCAAGTCCAAGCTGTTATTATTGTTATGCAAAAAAAGGTCATGTATCAAAAGTTTTACACTCTATCTTGTAAAAGTATGCAAATGTTGTCTCTAATTCCCACATTGTCCATAGTAAACTGTGTCCCTCCTCTAGCCCTCACTGTAGAGGCCAGAAAAGGGCACTGCGAAATGTGCTGGAACGGCTGCCAATGCAGGCAGGGAGTAGAAGGGGATGTATGTCAGCTTCACACATGCGCACCCTGCTGTTTCAGCGAGACGCAGACAAACATCCACCCACAGAAAACTCTTCTCACACACATTTGCTGCCTCTCCATCCACCCACTTCTGCATGACATGCTCACAAACCTCCTCCAGGGATATTAGAGGAGAGAAGTCCCTCTGAGCACGGCTCTGACAGCCTGCTGGCAGCCTTCTGTCTCCACAGCGTGAAGGTCCTGAGCAGCCAGGACTCACTCACTCACAGGCCAATGCCAAAGCCTATTTCACTGCACTACAGAAAGTCAAACAACTCCACTGATAACCTACACTTCATTTTCAGTGTTGACATGATCTCTGTTGTGTTTTGCCAAAATTTTCACAGTAAACTACATTTTTAAGATGCAGTGGCGTCAGGATTTTTGATTCACCATGAAATAGGATTGAAATCATCAAAGCCAAACCCATTTGCAATGTGTTTTAAGTTGTTTATAGAGGCACAAAGAAATGAATGGTTTTCATTTATGCTGCTAGTCTCTGTGACAGTATGTAATTATCATAAGGCAGTAACACTAGACTATGATCTGCATGTAATTTGAAAGCTGAAGGAAATTCATGCCTTCATTATTTAGACAAAATAAATGAAGAATCAAACACAAAATACTCATACCCTTCTAAATGGAAATGTACACAGGTGCCAATCTGCATTTAGGCCATAATCACATGGCAGCCATTTCCCTCTGATGTCACACTCAGGGTGTGTGGAAAAAAATTGCTGTGTTCATGTCTTAGAATCACAGAATCTGAAAAACTGTTGCCATATTACTGCTTAGCAGTTGATCAACAACTGAAAAGAAATAGGGATAATGAAAATCCAGCGTAAAAAATCTGTCTGTCTTTCTGTCCTCTCACTTGATCAAGTGTTTGGAACACACTTTTGTGTTGGATGTAATCTGTATGAACATTACACAGGCCTATGTGTTGCATAACGTTACTGACTGTCAGAACATCTCTGAGTCAGGTGAGAAAGATAGAGAGGTGGCTACATGTAGCTACATTGCATGTTTGATCCTCCAGTGTTTAAATTTTAAGCTGAAATAGGCTGTGTGGTGATATTTCACAAAGTCACACTTCTTATTGTATTATCTGATGTGATCAAATGGTAGTGTTAGCTGGGAAGTGGTTGAATGCCATCGTTAGCTGTTGTTTACATTGGTTCAATGTCCCTCTGGATTTTCACCATCTGCTGTCTTTTCAGTTATTCATCAAATGGTTAAGAATGATAAGATGAGAAATTGTCAGATTCCCTGTGTTTATATAACTTGAACACAGACGTATGACATTATCCTTCAGATAAGAGCATTCAAGCTTTGCACCCTGAACATGATGTCAAAGGAAAATTGACATTATTAGTAAAAAAGAAAAAACAATTTCAGACTTTGTGTGTGTGTAGCCTAATGTATGCAACAAAATATTACACATATTACACATATCACACATAATATCAAATGCTTCCAACAATGTTCAAATGCATAGAAAAATAACAGCCCATTTTACTTGGTCACCTGTTAGTGGCTACAACAATCAATGTTACTTGCAACTGAAAAAAATTCATGCAGCCCCACTTCATCTACTACAATGTCGTCTATTGTTTTGAATGATGGACAACAGTGGCAGAACTTAGAAACCTTTGTTTAAATCACTGAAGTCTGTGAAAACACTGTTTGTTTGTTTTTTGGGTTTTTTTGGGTTTTTTTACACGTCATAGCTACATCAAAAGGCTTTACAAATGATGCAAAATGTAGAAAAGATACAAAAAGAGAGAAGGAGCAGAAAGAACACAAAGCAGCAATAAAGTCATTTCAACACAGAAATGCAGAGAAGAGGAAATCTGAGAATAAAAAAAACTCACAGTCAGCAGCAGTGAAGTTGGGCAAGGAGTCGTAACTCTTCTCACTGTTCATAATATCCTGGAGGTACAAAAAAAGAAAGGAGAAAAGAGAGTGGGAAAAGAAGCATTAAACTAATTTTTCCTCTCCCCTTTTATGTCCCCTGCCTCTGATTAATAACAGGATTAGCAGATCTGGGCGGCCGTGCTAATTTCTACTCCCCATTTTCATTAAGTGCTTAAAACGGATTATCAGAATATGACATAGCCAATGGCAATTTGGTGTCCACAATTAAAGCTCTGTCAAGTTTAGTTTGGCATGGAAAGTGGGCAAAGCCTTTTGTCAGTATAAGCTACAAAAACTGTTTCCTCTTCATGTTTGAGTTAAGTTGTGAGGGCAGACACTGGGCTTATTAGTCACATCTGTTAAAATAAAATGGGGAGGACACAAAGTGTGGAACAATCAAATGTGGCAGCCACCATCTGCAGTGCCCAATATGAGCTCTCAGGAGTTATGAAGTAATGAATATATCTGACAGCTTTATGGAGAAAAACACACACATTTATCTATAATCAGTAAGTAGAACAGATAGCTTTTCAGAGGTAACCTTCTCCTCTGTGTACACACACACACACACGTTCAGTGTCTGAAATCTAATTGAGGCTGTCAGAAGTCAAGGAGAACTGAGTGGGTCAAAGTCTGTGACAGACTGGTGTTCTGGGAGCCCAGCTGTGCCGGTTCTCAAACAACCGGTGCAGATTTACCAGCAAAAGGAAGCAGTTAGCGCAGACAAAGGCCAAACCGGCTGCAGAACAAACACCACAGACTTTCTGTGGGTGTGTTTGTCCTGGGATCAGCCCACTGTGTTTCTGTGAGCTCGTACAGTCGGCTTTTCTAGACACCGACTGACACCTAGTGACTGACACTGAATTTATCAACACTGGAAAGTAAGGATGGGGATCGTCGGCACTCTCGACATTTTATATCACAATAAAGTTTAATATCATGTTAGGATAATTGTTTTGCAAATTTAATTAGGATTATAAAACATAATCTAATAATAATAATAATAATAATAAAACTAATAATAAATAAAATTATAAAATAAGCAGGGTTTCCAAGGTTTAAGTACAGTCTATGCTCTAATTGGTAGCTGATGGTGTTGTGTGCAGTGTTTGAAATCATATTCATTTTCTTCACAATGTTTTTGAGCATTAGGAGTTCCTCACAAGAAAAGTAACTACTTTCGATGACAAAAATATAATTACACATCATTCTGACAAACTATTATATACACAAATTATGTCTATAAAACTTTAAAAAGGCTTGAGCTGATAATAAAATGAACACCCAAAAAGCTGCTTGCAGACAAAACTTGCCAAAGAAGTCCACTGAGAACCAGCTGCAATCAGGTCATTCAGTGTGTTTTGATGCTCTCCATATTGCTTTCACATTAATTTGGCTTAGGTGGTGCACAATGTGGGATGGGTACTGCACGTAAAAATACTTTAGCTAATCGTCAGATGTGTGCCGAGCTAAGCCTTAAAATAAGAGGGAAAACCCTGATAACCATGATGTTACTTCTACATGGAACAACCATACAAACACAAACAAAAGCTTCACATGAGACAGCAAACACAAAACAAAAACATACATGAAACAGTAAATCTTACATTTCTTCACAATGGAAGTTCAAGTTTCAAACAAGATAGGACAAAACAAACAACAGTGTGCAAATGATAATCATGTAAATAAGACCAATATTTTCCATTTTGTCATTAAACAAGTTAAGCAGTTCTGCTCCTCAAATCACTTTGCAAGGATTTTTAATATTCAAAGATCATTTGATATTATGGGAGAAAGCAGAATGCTGTCATGACACTAAGATTCAAGTTGACAATTAACTGCTATACTAGTACAGTCAAGTGATATGGCTAAAACCTCAAATCTTGATATCTTTAAGAAAAATGTCAAAATAAATAGCATGGTCAAAATAAAAGGTCCCAGAAATTCAAATGGTGTTGGACTGCCTTTGGCTTAGAGTATGCATTTGCTTTGGCGCCACCTCAGTGAGTTTATGCAACATCACGACATTTGTCATTTCATTGCTGAACCTGACCAAGTGAAGCAACTCCTGATCATACTGTAACACTGCCCCACAGGCTTGTACTGTAGGCACTAGGTAAGATGGATAATCACTTCATCCTCCTCTCCTCACCCTGATGCCTCCATCACTCTAGAACAGGGTCGATCTGGACTCATTAGACCACATGACCTTTTTCCATTAAAACACAATTCAATCTTTGTACTCTCTATCAAACTGATGATTGTTTAAGAAATGAGAAGCTACTCACTGAATTAGTTAGAATTAAAGAACTTGCAGATGAAACATAATCACTGTAGCAATTATCCAATGGAAGGATCTGAACTATTTGTGGAGGTAAATTTTTTTGGTCAGGATGTGTACTAAACAATATACATGCAATATAATGTTACACATCTTATTTGTAACACCAAAACAAGTTGACTATGTTAACAGTAAATTTCTATCCAATACACAGCGTACTGGGCCGGATCTACTAAAGGTTTGCATGTATAAAAACGAGTGCAAACTCATTGCCCACACAAAAAAATGTACAGGCAAAACAATGTACAAACTGATTTACTAACAGTGCGCACTACAGGTTGCATCTTTCAAAGGTGCAAAATAGCACATCTGCATCCAGTTAGTATGTTTGTTACAATGAATATGCAATATGGGGCGTTTGCACACAATTGTGCATGTGCTGGGAGGAGAAAATGTAAATATATTAATTTAGCAATCGCAAAGGGATTTATCAAACCCGAAACCAATTTTGCTCATAGAAACTGTCTATACTTACCACATCTCAAAGGGAGGTGCAAACGAAATTGTGCACACATGGCTGTGGTTATTGATGCAAGGAGACATTGAAACAATGAAACAAGATGCAGAGAATGCATTTTTCACCCTCGTGTGAACATTTTTGAAATGACGGAAGAAAAAAATAATTGAGACGTATGCTCCCTCACACACACACAAACACACACAAACTCACACACACACTTTACTGGACTCTTTTCCACTTGATCTGATGATTGTAATTAAAAATACGCACCAACATTAGGCTACAGTGCGACAAAATTATGTGCACCTAACAGTCAATCCAACAACCTCCATGGACCTCCCCACCTCTAAAATGAAAAATAAATGAATGAATGAGTCATGCAATACCTTCTATGACACAACTCCTCTCAACATTACATTTTCTTGTGTCTGGATCATTCCAGCGCACTGTTGCCATCAGTGCTGGTGTATTGTCCCAAGGAAGGTACATATAAAATTTGAAATGAATCCGACCAGTGGTTTCAGAGAAGATTGTTGAAATAGACACTGGTGACCTTGAGTTGGACCCTTCAAGGTCACTCAATTTCAAAGGTCATGGTACCAAAAGAGAGTCCATATATGACTTCTTATTAGTGTTCAATAGTAACTATATTGATATTTCTAACTATTTCCATCTCATCAGCCATCAAATTTTTGGCCTATTATAAGTAAAGTAAACTACATACAAAATTTTAAAATGACTGACCAGTAGTTTCATCGGAGAATGTGTTTGAAGAAATTGCTAACGAAGACAACCACAAAGACAATGACAATGCCTGACACAGCGCCTTGCCAATAGCTCATGGCCTACTGGCTGGTGAGCTTAAAATGCTAGGGCTCATCCTACACTTAACTCACAACAGAAAGGAACGCATAATAATAATGTGACTACAAGAGTTCCAGACAAATGATGGAAAAAAACATGGACACAATAATAAAACATGTTATTTCTGTTAGTTTCACTGAACTGCTTTTAAGTATTCAGAATAATCATACCTTGTTCAAAAATAATGACAATGAGACAAGAGTGTAATAATTGTGACAGACCTAATAAACAGTGCACACCTTGGAGCAGATGTAATTAGATCCACTGCATTTCTCTCTTAGCAAAGAACACCTTAACTGCAGGAAGTTGTAATGGTTTGTGACAGTTCTGAGTAAAATCTCTATGATTCCTCTGGTTGTTTCCAGGGATGCCAAAATTGAAGACATTCTTCAATACAAATGAACAGAGACTGGATAGTTCAAAGCCAATTAGATCAGCTTTGTTGCTGCTGCACAGTAGACGTCCCTGCTCTCCTATGAGTTACTGAGCTCTTTGTTCTCAAAGTGTTAATGAATTTGTGAAATTCCCATCTTATTGGCTCATGTTTTAGAAAAAGGGAATGCAGGACTAGTGAATTAGGCTGGGACTTCACACACTGTCTGTATCAACATGGCAGTCAGTCCTGGTATTTGACAAACTGATCACTGAAGTAATACAACTGTCACTTGTAGTATATCTTGTGTTTTCTACTATATGGTGAAGTGGAAGTTGCTTACCTCCATGATTCCTATGTAATATGAGAATGGAGTGACTCGCAGCCCTTTGACCATGATGTCGGACAGATGGTAGGGGTACAGCATCAGGTGATCTCGGCTGTACTTCAGGAGCTCCTCGTAGTACTTGCGTTCATCTTTCCTCACATGGCGCACTGTTCGTGAAAACACACGCACCAGTTTAAGTACAGTCAATGAATGGGAATAGACACTTCAATCTAAACCAGATCGATGCAGGTAGAAGAGGGACTACTGATCCAGGATGTCTCGACAGGTCCAGAAGGTCAAAGAGGAAATAATACAATTGATTATACAAAAAATATATTCTTACACAGAGACCGTTAGAAATGATTCCAGTTACATATTACTGAAAGAGTAACAATTACTTCCAACATAACTTGAGGCAACATCCTTAAGAATAGTGCCAGTATCACACAGTCTGTAGTCAGGATTACAGATAAATAAACTGACATGTGGGGGATATTTCAGTGTAATCACATATTCATAAATTCTACACAGTGAGATATAAAATACTACTGCCACAACTACTAATTGTGTCAAGGTGTCCCTTCATTGTCATTTCTGACAGTGCTTGTAAATGAAGTAGCTGCAGGTCACATGAGGGAATGTTAGTATTCATGTGGAATGGATGAATACATCACTTTCATGTGGACACACTCAGAGAGATGTGCTTACACTTTTGCCTTTTAATTACTCTCTAGTCTCTATGGTTACATTCACACTGCAGCCTAAAGATTCAATTTACAGCATCACATCTGAGTTTTATTTTCCATTAATTCTTCATATTTTTTTTTTGAACGAGGTAAATATCAGATTATAATATCAGATGTATCACCGTGAAAGTTGTACATTTCAAAACTTACTTTTTAAGAAGCAATTATTATTATGTATTATCTAGTAGCCACTGTGCAGTAAAATAGTTTAATTATATTATATATGTATTATTAATGATGTTTGTGGATTCATTTTCCTGTTGCAATCATGTGTATGTACATTTAACTGGGGTATGTGTATATATCACTGTGAGGCCGTTAGCAACACTTCATAGTACCCATCTGCAACTCCAGGGCAGAGGTGGAAAGAATTTCAGCTTAAAGTGACTTAACAGCAGTGGTGGAATGTAACAAAGCATTTGTACTTCATTACTGCACTAAAGTAAATTTTTGCGTATCTGTACCTAATTTAAGTAAAAATAATAATGCATACTTTTGATTTTACTGTTACATTTTGCAGCAATTATCTGTATTTTGTACTCCACTACATTTCTACAATTTATGCTGTTACTTGTTACATTTTATGAACACAATTTCCTCAAAATAATGCATGACAAAATAGTTTGCCTACTGATTGCATTGTGGTATTGTTTGCCATTGCATCAGGTGGCTCTATTAGCTCCAATGATGGCAGAGTGCGCATTTGGCTGAATCTCTGAATCTCCGTTTCAATTTATGTGGAAAGTGCGAATGTCAAACTAATACTGTAAAGTCAATCATGGTTGAAGGACAAGTAAAACCAAACTTACGAGACACAATAAAAACATAATTTTTCAGCAATAGTATCATTATGTTTGGTGCTCATTTGGTGCAGGAAGAGACACTAAAAATGGACTTCTGCAAGGAATTTCTTGCAGGCAGGAAGTGCTTGCACGAAAGAAAACGTATCACTGTGTTTTTGTTGGTGGAAAAGTGCAC
Organism: Sphaeramia orbicularis; assembly: GCF_902148855.1. NCBI lineage: Eukaryota > Metazoa > Chordata > Actinopteri > Kurtiformes > Apogonidae > Sphaeramia > Sphaeramia orbicularis. The sequence goes on along the minus strand of NC_043967.1, from coordinate 8,879,990 downwards.
CACATGGACCTATTAGAGATGTCCACACTGCACCATGCACAATCTGGTTGTGGAAGTAATGGTGACTGCAATAAGATTAGCGAACTTCAAGATTTCAGATTTAGCATTGTTTGAGTATATAATTAGTGCAGTGTGAGTCTGTAGTGTAGTTAGGTTTTGTTTTGTGTGAGTACTTTTACTTAAAAAAATACTTTAAAGTAAATTTAAAAGTAAGTACTTAGTACTTTTACTTAAGTAAGTTTGTTGATGTAGTAATTCTACCTCTACTTGAATATATATTTTGCCGGATATTTGTACTTTTACTTAAGTACTAAGCTTCAGCACTTCCTCCACTACTGCTTAACAGTCATGTGTATGGTGATCTGACTGTTCAGACTGAGGTCATGTTGAAAAAGATCAGATCTGTATCCAATTTAAGACCACATATGGAAGTGTCCCAGATCACTTTAAGGCTACTTCTACCTGCGGTGTGAAAGGAGCTCATATAACCACACAATGCATATTTCAGACTTGCACATGGGACAGACTTGCTCACCTAAGTTATTGCGGAATCGCAGCTGGTTGCGGATGCTGTACAGCAAAACATGCTTCTCATATTCACGCTGAGAATTCCCCAAACTCTGCAGAAAAGACAGAACAGAAGAGGTGAGGAACATGTCTGGATTTAAATATTTATGAGTAGAAAGCAAATACTAGTATCCTATTCACACTCCCTTTAACTTACATGTACAATATACAATAGTTTCTCTACACATCTGATGGTATTTTCTTACTTCAACACATCAATTAGAAAATAAGTGTAACATAAAAAAAACATCGAATTGGATAAATGAAAAGGTCAAAATTTGTTTTTGACAGTGTCTCTATACCATATTAAATAAAACCATCCTAAGGCTAAAGGACTGCACATCATCTTGTTATAAAATACTGAATACTTTTTATTGAAGAAATTCAGTTTAAAAAAGTCTTGATCTTTGCCTTTTAAATGTCTTTTACATTGCCATTTAGTGCTCATCATCTGACTATCTTTTCTCTTGTGTGGTTCATTTTGCTTTTACAAATACTATTTTCTCAAAAATAATGGTTTCTTTCATCATTTCCTTTCATCACAATTATGGTAAATAATCACTACCCTGAAATACACCATATGGCAATTACCTTAATAACTGTGACAGGCCTACTCTGTAGATAAATAGCTAGTTTTAAGCTGATAAAAAACCCAAAAAATCTTATTTCCAAGTGCTTATACACTAATGAGAACACATTTATGAATATTATATCCAACTTCTGTTATTAGATCTTAATTCCCCCAACCCCAAAAATCTGTCACATTCAACCATTAAAGATCCAGTGTTTGATTTTTTTTAACATTACAGGGCAAAACTTCCATAATTATCTTTCAGCATGTTTTAATTCAACTGGTCTGAGAGGGCAGGAGCCTTTTGCGTCTACTTCTTGCCTGTGTTTTCAGTCTTTAGAAAATCTACGCCATGATATAGATGTTTGTCTAATCACGTGTTTTCAGATAGATAGGAGGGTTAAACATGTGACTGACAAATGTAATAACCGATCCCATTTAGCCGTACAGGACCCTGATGCAATTCTACTGCTGTACTCTGGTCGTTGCTTTTCCACAACATGAAACTTCAGCTCATCTGTATTTATATTTAGTCTTTCAATAGGGACCAAGAGGAGAGAGCTGTAAAAGGAAGCTACGGAATTGTGACCTTACAGCGTTTTATCCTCCCGATTTTGCCTCTTGCAGCTTTAAAGCATGTCCCCACCCCACAAAAAAGCCATTTTACATGACTATTTTCACTCCCAATAAAAATCACACCAGTCCCTCTGGAATGATCAATTCATTCCAAAACTAGAAGCACTCGGAGAGCGCAGACCTCCGCCAAGGCTGATCAGTGGCCCCCCCTGTGGGCCCCCCCACCCCCGATCACCACCAAATTTAATAATTTCTTCCTTATCCCATTTCCAACAAACCCTGAAAATTTCATCCAAATCTGTCCATAACTTTTTGAGTTATGTTGCACACTAACGATCAATGCCCCCCCCATGGGCCCCCCCACCCCCGATCACCACCAAAATTTAATCATTTCTTCCTTATCCCATTTCCAACAAACCCTGAAAATTTCATCCAAATCTGTCCATAACTTTTTGAGTTATGTTGCACACTAACGGACAGACAAACAAACAGACAGACAAACAAACAAACAAACCCTGGCAAAAACATAACCTCCTTGGCGGAGGTAATAAAAATATTTGTCTGATTAATCAGTGCAAATAGGACAATACAAACTATCAGATAAGAAGAATCTGTATCCAACAGTAGCTAATATTAGGCTTCTCAACTCCCTCATACCATATATGTTTACAGTCAGATTAGTGTTAACTTTCTGATTTATTAATAAACTACGTTTTGATGTTCGGTGATCTACATGTCTGTGTAATGACTAATTAGTCCAGGTGAACATTCCAAGACGTTTGGATGAGAGACGTAACATTTTCAGGAACAAAAAACATTTGAAAGAACCTAAGGAAGTTCAGGGATCTAGATGTATTCATCTATGTATTATTGTAACAACAACTTGAACTGCAATGGTTGATAGTTGCTGGTGCTACTGAGACATAATAATTACCTTTCAGCATTTTGACACTAAAATGGCCTGAGAGGACACAATAATTCTACCCATTCTGCCTATAGAAAATCTACAAGCTCAAGCAGACTTGGCTCGTAACAGGTGCTTTCAGGTAGATGAGGAGTTAAATAAGTGACTAACAGCTGTGATTATAGATCACTGATTAGATTCTGTCAGATTTGACTCTACTGATGGTTTTCAAGGGAATCTTGGAAAAGTATCCTTTCTACAATGACGTGAACCAGCATCATGTTCATCTACATTTGTATTTAGTCTCTTCATTCGGTCAGAGAGGAGAGAGTTGCAGATGGAAATGTAGTTTCCTGCTCCAATCTATCATCTATATATTGGCATTAAGTACACAGTGAGTCAACCTCTAACATCTGCTCAAACCATAAGGTGAATATTTCTGTATTTTTAGATTTATATGCCATTTACTGTATATATGGGTAAGTCATTCTGAATGTCAGTTTCTTCCAGTATCCTGCAACCTTTGGTGACACACAAGCCTCTGAAGGTGTGGGGGATTTACCCAGTTAGACACTGACAAGGTAGAACAGGAGGACAAAGCCTAAAGCTTCTATATGTACCCGCCTCCACTACCAAAGACATATTAGCATAATGGCAGTCGTTTATGCAGGAGGAGGAATTCATGACTATCAATAGTCAAATGTCCTTCAGAATTAGAAAATCCAAGTCCCAAAACATAGTGTGGCAGCATTTTGTGTAATTCAAACATCTGCAAGTAACATCCACGCGTAAGCATATGGCGCCACCTCTCAAACAACCTGTCATGTGATGCCTGTGGAGTGTGCAGAGGCAGTATGTTGGATGGCTGTTCATGTACTGATGGTCAGTTATGGCTCCGGTGCAGCCGAACGGTGAAGCCCTGCAGAGGTTCCGACTCTGACAGACAGCTGCCCGTAACCCACACAGCAGTACCGCGGTGACATTGACAGCCACGACCCCACGGACACAGAGATGCGCCCCCTACTCCTTCGTCTTCCTCTCAGATTACCTGCCCCGTGGACATGTAAAAACACAGTACCTGTTTGACATTAGCTGGGAGCTTGTTCCACGGATAATTCTGCCTGATGTGAAATTCCACGTCCGTGTTCATCGCTAGCTAGCTAGCAGGCTAAAAGCAGAATCCCTGGAGACGTTCACAAATGGGTCCTCGGGAGAGTCCACGTTGACTTTATTCCCCCGACACCCACCAGCCGAACAAAGCGACTCCCGCTTTGACGAAATGCTTTATCCGCAGATTATTTTCCTTTACAATAAGACGGTCACTTCCTTGTTGTATTTTCGAAAGAGCCGTTCGTCATGCTCGTGGCTATAGTCGTCACTTCCTGTCGAGGCGTGACCGTGGATGTGAATGGAGTTCGACAGAAAGCAAAATAGAGCTAATAAGGTTATCAAAGCTGATTAATGATATTTTACGCCGTACTTTAGCTTTTAAAAAGGTGTCTTCGTGGTCTAACAACAAACCAGTCGTCACACTTTAAAACCATTCATTTACATCTAAGTAAAGGTTGCAAAGGATTTTTATTGTATATTTTTTTATTATTATTATTTTACTGGACAAATTTTTACCTCTGACTTGTCTCTGCTTGTCCTTTAGTATTTCCATTTACACAAGTAACATACTACAGCTCAGAGAACAACACTGTAATAAAAGGTAGGGGGAAAAAAAGGTTTTATCCAATCAGATGAGGCAATCAAGTACATAGTACAAACTTTTGCAATTATTAAAATGCAGTTTTTTTTATTATTAAAACTATTATCTGATTTAAATCCTTTCCCAAAATACATCTGTCCCACCCTGTATCAAAAGCTTTATTTTGACATTTTTATCTTACTCTATTTGTGGACCATCACCATAATGAGAATTAATTCTTTTTATTTTTCAGTTTTAAAAAAAAAAATGTATGTTGTGTTTATAGTATCTAGATCAAGGAAAAAGTAGTTGCTTCAGATTTCTACTTTAATGCAGGAACTAGAGTCTCTTAATGTCATACTCATTTTCGAGATTCTGACCAAAGTATTGTCCGGAAAGTAACAAGGATGCTATCAGGTTAAATGCTTAAAATGCAAGAGAGAAATTTCAGGCTTATTGTTAATAATATGTGTAGCATACTATTGTACTGTACATGTACTGTACAAAACTAAAAACCAAATGCGACTATGACTTAACCTGCAAAATTAGACAGTAAATAACCTAAAAATGCATAAATAGATCCATCACTTATTTCCTTACTGCATTTACAAATTAGCAGTATTCAGATCTAATGCCACCATGTGAAAATACTCCACTGTAAGTACAAGTTCTGCATTTCAAAACACTGATTAAGTAAAAATCTGCCAAAGTATAATAATCCAAAAATGAGTACTGTTATGTTATTAGCTCACCGGCTGATTGGCCATGAGCTACTGTGAAGGCGCTGTGTCCAGCGTTGTTTTCATAATCATCATCCTCATCATCATCTTTGTTAGAAATTTCTTGAAACATCTTCTGACAAAACTACTCTTCTGATTTATTTTAAATTTTACATGTAGCTTCCCAAGGACAATGACTACATAGGGTGTTCACACTCAGCACTGACATATTTTGGTATTAGAATTTTTTATAAATTTTTGAAATATTACAAATGTGCCTTTACTTATATTGGGCCATATTTTGCTGGTTTGTAACAATGAAATAGTTGGAGATATCAATATAATTGCTATTGAGCACTGATAGGAAGTCATACATGGACTTTCATTTGGGTTCATGACCTTTGACCTTGAGTGAACTTGAAGGGTCAAACTCAAGGTCACTAATGTCTACATTTTGATAATCTCCGAAACTCCTGGTCAGGTTCAAATCATATTTTTTGTAGCTTTATTGGGACAATGTCTACAAAGTTTGATCACAATTTTCAGAAATTTTGATATTTGAATTTTTGACAAATTTTTGAAATATTAAAAATTTGCTTTTACTTATAATAGTCTATATTTTGATGGCTTATATCATGAAAATGGTTAGATATATCAATATACTTACTATTGAGCACTGATAGGAAGTCATATAGGGTCATTTAATTTGTTGAGTTATCCCCCAGTGAAAATACCACCCACTTCTATTGGGCGATTGATCTCCTGCATCAAGACCACAGGTCTCTAACATAGCGGCAGAACCTGACAACCTTGCAAATTCAACTTGTTATTGATTCTGGACGGAACATGCCAGTGAGCTCCAAAGACATTGGTCCTATTTTTTTTATTTTTTTTTTTTATCACTAGGAGGAGTTGTTTATTGTTCATGCAGTCCACTGTGTTGCAGTGTTTTTCGACAGTGGCCTAGAGCAGACTTCTTCTACTTCTCTTTTCTGTTTTATTGCAGATACAGCATCCTGTGTTAAGGTACATTACCTTTGAAGTCTGAACGTGGACCGAAGTTAACATCCCCTTAACAATGAATGTACTCTGCCTAGCCAAAAAAATCCCCAAATGCAATAGTTTGTTGTTACTTATGTTTTATTAAATAATGTCTATGCACTGTCACAATAAATGTCACATTTTTAGATCCATAGTTGCACTAATTTTTTTGAGAGGTTCTTGTGTTGATGACACCCGCTTGTCAAATCCTCTCTAGTACATTCCAAAAATTCTGAATGTGTTTCAGGTCCAGACTCTGTTGTGGCCAGTCCATGTGTAAAAATGATGTCTCATGCTCCCTGAACCATACTGTCGCAATTTGAGCTTAATGAGTCCCGGTATTGTCTGGTCTTTATGCTCACTACAAACAGATAGTTGTTTCAGAAATGAGAATATACTGCATCAGTTAGGGTTGAAGAATTTCCTGTACCTAAAACAGACTGTGGCATGCTGCTGGTATATTGCTGCATTGCATTGTGGGTGTTGGACATTTTGTGTACCATGTTCTGGATTATGTCCAGAGGTTCAGGTGGTTATTGTGTGTATGAGAGTTAAGGTGAATGTGTGGGTGTTACAGTAGTTATCTTGCATTTTTCTGTTCATTTTTGTTTTCTGAAGTAACACCATGACTGTCAGCTGTAGGCTGAACATTGCTTTTACCTGTTAGAGCATGGTCCTGAACTTATTGATATGTTGCCATTATTTGCTGTGATCTGCCAAAATAAAAACACTTCCTATGGTCATAAAATCTAACACAAATCTTACACAGAGTACACATTCTACTGTCAAGCCTATAAGTGCTACAATATCAATACTGCAACTAATTATCCAATGGAAGGATCAGAACTTTTGGCTACATTAAGTTCAGATGGCCTATGGTCAGACTTCAGGCAAATGTGGCCCAAATCAGATTTTTTTGGCCGTATGTGCCTGGTATCTGATGTGTTAAAAAGACAGTTTGAACAGTACAAATCCTGTTTTTTCAAATCTGACCCAAGCCACTTTCATATGTGGTCCTAGATCCAATACGTATCTGATATTTTGTAATGCGACTTCAGTCGGAATGGCCAGGTGGCATTTATCCAACCTTAACGTCATTGAAATGCAACAAATGTCATTAATCTGCGTCCCAGAAGTGTTGCTCCTGTAAACACAGTCTGTGCCTGTCACATATTACATCAGGACCTCTTTTATGCATGCAGTTCACTTAAGGGTTGCATTCAGTTCATATTCAAAACTGATAGAAGTCGCATTTAATGTGTAATATGAACAAACACACACAAAAAATCGGATTTCACCCAAAAATTCAAATTGTGCATTAAGACCTGCTGTCTGAACGTAGCCCAAGCTGTGTATAAAACCTGCACTTTTACTTTCAGTTTTCAGCCATTGTAGGTGAGACTGATGGAGTATTCAGTTTTTTTGCGATCTGCATTTTCACCACTGGATATCACTGAATATCACTTTATCACACACTGAACTTTTAATGTATGAAAAATCAAAGTTGTCACTATGACTAATCAAGGGTTTGCTTAGAAATCAAGTATCATGAAACATACATGTAAATCCAGATTCCACTGAATGTATTTTTACAAAGTACATTCAAAATGCAGTGCTTATTGTTTATATAGAGTCTATAGCTTTAGAAAAGAAAGAATATTTTTGAATCACGTTTTGTTTTCAGTTCATGTAACCATAAAACGTCTGATAAAAATTACAAATCATCCATAACATTGAAAAAAAGATATTTAATTATTTGGCCATGTTGCCAAGCTCTACTCTTAGTGTTTCATTGTTATGTATAATGTTTTTGGATTCATATTGTTATATTACCTCATTAATGTGTATGTTGTATTTTAGTCCTGTACAGTAAAGGCTATTGGTTTAAGGTTATTTTAAAGGTCCAGTGTGTAAGGATTTGTTTTAAAATAACCCTAAACATATACAACAGTAAGCAACAATCAAACAAACAATCTCCACTCCGACTCAACCAAATTTTTTATGCTTTACCCCCTAAAGGAGTCTTTGGTACATAACACAATATGTGAGATAAGTACAAAGCCATCACTAGTGACGGGTGGGAACAGTGTCAGATTTCACTGTGTCCAAAGTTCATCAAAGCTGCTCACATGTCATGATGTCTGACTTGCTGACAGCTAACTTTCTTACAGCTATGTCATCCAATCTGCCTACATGTAATCCCAGTTTCTTGTCATGTGCCACTAAGTAAACATGGCAGTAATTCATCTTGGTGTCTGAGGAGCTTCAGGAAGTACAAGTGAGAGGGGTCCTGAAGATGAAGCTCCTTTATGAGATAAAAAAAAAAAAAAAGACAGCTATATGTATTCAGTGTCAGCATTGGAAGAAGTTTTTTTTTCTTTGTGTTGAATTTAATGTTGTGCTGTGTAGATGTGACAGTCTTAAAGGTGCATAGGCAGGAATTCTGTCATAGGCAATATTTTGATGTACTAACAAGGTTACTGTAGTTAAAGAAATCTAAGAGTGAAACCACAAGTAAAATTGAAGAAATAATGTGAACTGAAATAAAACTTTAACATCACAGTTTTCAGAAACACAAGACTATGATGAGATCAGGTCTGATATTTTTTTTTACATCTTTATTAGAAGTTGTGTCCACCACCATCAAACCCCCACAATTATTCTTGGACTCACTTGAACTGAAAAGCCTTTGGTGATCAAAGGTCACTGTGAACTTATATCTGTCCATTCTTACACATGTGATATTGTTGTATACATGAGACTATTCCTTCACATTTATCACAAACTTTCACTTTAATTCAAGGATGAATTGATTGGATTTTGGTGGTCAAATGTGGAGGTCGTTGTTCAATCACAAAGCAGATTTTTCGGCTGCGACTGCCAACAAATTACAGAACTGAATAAACTGATTAGGATGCAAGGGTAGTGTTCTATTTGCAACAAATAAAACTGAATAGAAAGATGCAAAAAAAAATGGTGACAAAGACAATTATACAATTTATTTAATGTACAAAAAAGATCCTTACATTTAACATAACATTACAATCACACAAGACAATCCAGTCACTACTTCTAGTGTAAAACCTCCACTAAATTAGCCATGCAAAATACCAAAGAGGAGATTTTTGGGATGTGGTAGAGGAGGACATGCAGATAGTTGGTGTGTAAGGAGAAGATGCAGTAGACACGGTCAGATGGAGGCAGAAGATTTGATGTAGTGACCCCTAAAGGGAGCAGCTGAAAGGAGTAATAGCAGTACCATCGTAAAAGACAGTACTCAAGACCGTTTAACATATATTTGTCCTTGGATGAAGTTCCATATTTAGTGTAAGGATCAACCAGTGCACATAAAAGTTCTTTGAACTAACCTTGTTAAATTGCAGAGCCCTGTATCTCTGGTTTGTGTTCACTGTTTAGAACATGGCTGGATTTAGAAATAAGACTCTTGCAGTAGACTGATTCACAGAGTTTCTCAAGACCATGCTCAACAACATTTGAGAAGATTTTCATTTGATGGAGCAAGGTAAACAAAATAGAAGTGCAGATAAAATCAGCTTTGTTTTCATTTTCAGTCTCAATTTGCAGAACTCCAATTAGTCCAAAAAATGTTTTTAAACATTTTAAACTCAGGTTTTATTTTCATGCAGTCTTTCATCATTTTCTCTTCTTCAGTAGAAAAGTGCTTCAAAAGCCAACACTTAAACTTTATAAAAACAAAACTAAAAACCAGTCAGCTCCTCCAAATAAAAATGAATCTACTCCACTCATAAACTTAAAACTAAAAGTAAACAGATATGAAAACTCAAACTGAATAAAGATAATAAATATGACTAAGGTCCAGTGAGTAATATTTAGTGACATCTAGTGATGAAGTTGTGTGAAAGGTCTTTGTTTGTGTAAAGTCTGTGCAAATGGTGGACACTGTGGTCTGTAGATATAATTCTAAGGTAAGAAATTAACATTTTATTTGATCTGATCTGATCCATTTAAATCCCTGTAAATTTTAACACAGAGGACCTTTGATATCTCTGTGTTATTAAATCACTCATTAACAATCAAAAATTGGACCATTTCAAACCAGAAATGTACCTTTACGGGGCCAGTAGTACAGGGTGTCCACCTAGTCTCTTTACAATTTAAAAATTTTATTACAAAAGCGGTTGATGAAATAAGTAAATGAGACTTGTTCAATGTAGTCAGTGGTTATCAACGTTTTTAATCATACTGTGGGATCATGGGAAATTGAATCATTGGTCCATGTTTTTTTCAACAAGAGATCAATTACTGCAAATATTTACCCATGACTGAATATGGGGCACTGCAACTGGATGACCTTTACCCACCCATCATTTTCCAGGTAGATGGTGCACCACCACATTGGGGACTGTATGTTGGTGGGTTCCTAAAACGAACATTTCCAGACCGGTGGATTGGAAGGGATGGCCCCATTCCCTGACCACCTCATTCACTAGATATCACTGCCCTGGATTTCTTTCTGTGGGGTTATGTTAAAGATATCGCATATCAAACAAAGATACAGGACATCAACGCTCTGAAGCAAAAGATCACTGATGTCATTGAAACCATTGATCAGGGTATGATACAGCCAACATGGCAAGAAATCCAGTAATGGTTAGATGTGCTTTGTGCAACTAATAGTGCCAATATATAGGTGTATTAAATGAGGGAAAAAATCTTCAATATCTACTTTTCACTTTGTAATAATTTCCACAGATTTGCCTATTCATTTGCTTTTGTAAAACATTTGTTAAATTGTAAAGACAGTTTATGGACACCCTATATATCTTCACTGCAGCTAAGATTGTGGGAAATGTATGCTATTTGTCAGCATGACACATACGGTTCCTGACACCTTAAACAGGTCAGAACCAGTAGCTGTAGTTCCATCCAGCTGTGCACCAGTCTGAACACACACATACACCACTGCACCGAACTGAATCTAGATCTTACAGCTGTTTCCCCGATCAAGTTCACCCCTCCGTGCTGCTCTATATTTACCGACATCCTGGGTTACACACACACACGAGGGAGGAGGAGGAGGAGTAGGGGAGGGGGCTTGCACGATGAGATGGACAAGGGTTAGCAGCTTGGGGACACTTTGATTAAACACCAGCCTGTGTGGGCTTTGTGGCTGAGTCGGGACCCCATGATGATTCTCCCTCCCTGGGCTATTGTAAACACTTTCTCTCCCTCTCTGCTGGACCCTGGCAGAGCCGCTAAGCCGGCAACTGGGTACCAAACAGCTCTGTGTCACATGAGAGGGCTTGGCTGGAGTCACGGTGGCCCAGGATACTATTCTTAGCTGCAGGAATGTACACAGTGGCCTCATGGCGAGCTCCACAGCTCCTAACTGTAGGAGCTCGGTGAATCTCAGTGTCATGCCTCTTTCTCCTCCCTGGGTCCTCTGATCATCTAACTCTCGCTCTCTGGATAACATTTGACTTCCCTTTTGATTGGAATTCTGTTTTTTCACCAGACGGACAAGGCTATTATTAATGGTTATTGATTTTCCAAGAGTTAGAAGGTAAGATTTTACTCAGTTACAGATGTGCTGATGAATTAGTCAGTAATGCTTCATTCATATGTTCCCTCTTCCCTCCTGTCCCTCTTACTTTATAGTAAGGCTGTCCTTCCAAAGTTAAGATCATAATACTTTGTCACTAAAAAGAACATGAAGACACAGAGTTACCTGTCCTCTTAACATCCAGCAGGTCATTGTTCATCTGTTTTAGAGTTAGGGTTAGTATTACATTTGAGCCATGTTTAACCCTTACATACTATTGCTATCCTCAATGTGCGGTCCAGTTCACATTTGACCTGGCTCAATAAGTCCCTCAAAATGGTGTCCATATCAAACCTTGAACAACAGATCTATTTAAAATAGCTAAATAGCCTCTGTGACATTAATACATGAGAGGTTAATCCTTGCTTAATGTTTCGGAGAGCAGAGATGTGTGATTTTTAGGTTTTACAAAACTTGTTTGTTGGGAAAAAGCATTGGCTATCATTCAGTATTGTGTCCTACTTTACCAACAGCTGATCATGATGAGTAAATCTATATTTTATTAAAACTCAAATGATCATATTTGATGTAGAGCCCAGACTTTTTTGGCACTTGTAGGGTCATTAAATATCAGACAAAAAAAAGACAATTATACAAAGCATTTTTACTACTGCCTAATGTTAAAATGTATGTAAGGCTTAAACTGATGTCGTTTAGGTTGTTTCATCCACAT
>NC_043967.1:8485165-8565165 GCF_902148855.1 Sphaeramia orbicularis | reverse complement strand
ATCCAGTCTGCATTAGCACAGAGCTGTGGTCAGAGTTTTGTATCTCCCTGCTGCATGATGCTGCCTCTCCACCTGCAGGATGAGCTCCTGTGTAATCTGAGGCCCAGGTATGCCTAAGTGATAGAGCCAATATCACGACACTACGTGGCAGTCACCACCTGCCCACTTAGAGGAAAGTACCAAGTCCCTCTGGGCAGGCTATGGAAAGAAACCAAGCTGTTTTTAGATGTGTGGCAACTGCATAAGTGAAGAGAAAAACAAAAGCTTTGGGCTCTGAAGTGAACAAGTGTCCTCGCAGATCACCTGATTGGCGAGTTTGTCCTGCCAAAGTAAATAAAGCCCTCACTTACAACACTGGCATTCACTGAGGACCTTAAGTCTGGAGAATTACAGGAATTTCTCTAAAGCTGTAGTATTACAGTGCAGCTGGAGTGTTACAGGACTGGCCATGTCCACAACATAGTGGAATAAATTGGATTCTACCAGAACAACAATGAACCTATTTGACTCACTGAACTTTTAACACTAGAGGATGCGGTGACTCACCCCTTTTCCAAGTCTCTTCTTGATTTCATATTTTAGAGAAATGTGCTCCTCGACCTCAGGGACGTGTGTTGCTTCATATTTTTTGCTCATCTTTTCAGAGCTCGTTCCTCTGCTGCTCATGTAGAAATCATAATAAACACACTGTGGGATGAGGAAATCACACAGTCCTGTGTATCCAGGCGTTCAGCGGTTAGCAATACATAAGTTGGAGAGACTGGGGCCAGTTCTGCCAGAGCTGCAGCATCTTATTTAGTTAGAACGTACAACATAGACAAGAAAACATAACTGTACTTCTAAGCTTGACGACCACAGATCACGCCGCTTTCCCTCACTGCTCTGGTCCAATCCCCTGTGTCGGTCGAAGAGCAGCAGGTTAGCTCGTCTTCTCCGTTTAGTGACCGATAATTACACACTGTATTACTATTGTTTCTATTTTTTTAAACAGTGTATCAGTCTGTTGTGACTGCTAGTTATGAAATACTCCCACCGCCACTGCAAACGGACGAGCCGCAGAGTTTTGTCGCTGTTTGTCGTCCTGGAAACGGACACGCCGCTGCCTGGTTCTTAAAGGAGCCGCCACTCATTTTCACACCTCCATAGCATTACAACAACCAACTTTACAGCTGAAAGAAAATAAGTTTACAGCTTGCTACCAAAAATTTTTTTGGCCTCTTTAATTTATTTCCCATCTGTTACACCTGTACAACTGTAACTTTTTGGCTTTAGATTGTCCAAAGCCATAAAGTTCTGCACAATTAGGGGAGTGGCCATTGTGATTGACAGGTGGGTCTGTCAACAGCACATTGAGGTGCTCTTGTTCATTGAACAAAACTTGTTTTCTCCCAGAAAGGCAGCTGTGTTGTAGTTGTGTTTACACTAACAAGGTAGTCAGAGGATTCTGTCATAAAATTTACCAGTAATCACTTACAGTACCATGTAATGTAGCTGCCTCAGCTGCTTATTGAGCTCATTTACTCATATTGACTTATGGTCTATCAGCTAGCCTGGTAACTAGCTCAGGTCATAGATATATATAAAAGATGTCACGTCCATCCTCCCAGCATTAAGGCTGGGTAAAAAAACTGATTTGATCGATTTTAGATCGATTTTATTTAAATTTTGTGTAATCAATTAATAATGGATGAGATCGATTTTTCAGAGCAGTACCTGACCCAGATACCACCAATGCGGAGGTGTGGCCAGTTCTGTCTTGCGGGCCCCTGGGGGAAACTCGCGATGGTTCTGGCGTGGGAGGGGCGCGGAGGAAGGGTGGGAAAAACCCCTCCTCCCAGCCTCAAACTCGAACCCCTAGTGCAGAGGAACAAGCTGCCGGACCGTCTGGTCAGTGGAGGCTCTACGAGGTGGGTCATGGAAGCCAGTTGTTAAGAATGTTAACTTGGATCCACTATCACCTATGGCTGAGTGTGGACTTAGAGGAATAATAAGGCGACAATCAGGGACCGCTACACCCCCCGACCGACAATCACACACCCTTCCACCCCCCCACCCGGCTCCGACAGATTGTTTCCAGGGACTTAATTGTAGCAAGGGCCCAACATGATTATGGTTGAGGGGGACCAAAATTGACAGTGGCACCACATGGTGATAGTAATTTGCCTTAACACTAGAAGTCACCAGCCATAAAACAGAATAAAGATGATGAAGAAGTCTGCTCTGAGCCACTGTAGAAACATGGCAATGTTTCTGTCTCGTTCATTATTTAAGAGATTCAGCTATTCACTGCTGAAATTTCAGATTCATTTCCTTTCTAATGTCAATAGTGATACCAGTATTGATGTTTTGCATGGCTGTGGTAGTCAAATAATCAGGTTACAGCTTAAAAATGATACTTTGGTGTCACTAAATGAATCTGAATCAATCAATTAATACTGAATCAAATCGGATTGTGATTAATCGATTCAGAACCTTATGAATCAAAATCGAATCGATTACGGAAATTGGCCATGATACCCAGCCCTACTCAGCGTGTGTCAGTGGAGCCGCCATCTTGGTGCATTGTAGCATTCCTTTTAATTGAATGAATGTCAGTCGGGGCCAAGGTGTATACCAGGGGTCACCAATCCTGGTCCTCGAGGGCCGGTATCCTGCATGTTTTAGATGTTTCCCTCTTCCAGCACAGGTGATGGTCATTATCAGGCTTCTGCAGAGCTTGATGATAGGCTTAGCATTTGAATCAGGTGTGTTGGAAGAGGGATACATCTAAAACATGCAGGATTCCGGCCCTCGAGGACTAGGATTGGTGACCCCTGGTGTATACAAACTTATATCACCATAGATCGGCAAATTTGAGAAGTGATGTTATATGTCTTTGTTCGTTACAAATGTCAGAATTGTATTTACAAGTAAAATGATAAAGAAAAGCATTTTTTGACAATATAGCCTACTTTATGTTGAAAATGAATTGTGCATATAGACAATTCTTCCATTCAAAATAAACTACACGCCTACTACATGCAGAAAATAGGCCAGTAATATTAGCTACCATCAAAAGACCCTGACAATCCATCAGTCGTCATAAGCTTCCTAATGTTATCACCGTCATACAAGCCCCTAAAATCACAAGTGAGCCTGGTTAGGCCTAAAAAATGTGCAGCCTGCTTGTAAAAGTTTGGAAACAAACTATGGACAGTAGAGAATAGATTTGTAGAGAACTATAGACCATGAACTGCATACAATACATTTTTCAGGCAAGGAAAATACTTCTTTTTTTTTTTTACATTTATGGTAAAGATGAAGATCCATTTACCTGCTTTTTTGGGGAAAAGAACTCTAGACAAGGCAGGTCCATACACACGGGTGTCTTGTATGGATTTGTAGAGAACTATAGACTTTGAACTGTACACAGTACATTTTTCTGACAAGGAAATACTTTTTAAATACATTTATAGACATTGAATGTCAAAGATGAACATCCAGTTGCCTGTAACTTGCCAACAGCCTGTTTGTATAAGTTTGCAAAAAGAACTATAGACAGGTCCATACACACAGACATCTTGTATAGGTTTGTAGAGAACTATCAATGAACCAACTATACGATATATACAGCTGGCAGAAGAGGCATCTTCACTGGTACTGACCGCCCATGGATATTATTTTGAATGGAAGAATTGGCAATATGCGCATCACATTTTCAACATAAAGTAGACTATATTGACAAAAAACACTTTTCTCTATCATTTTACTCACAACTCGGTCATAAATACAGGTCTGATATTTGTAACGAACAAAGTCATAAAACATCGCTTCTCAAATTTGCCAATCTATGGTGAATTAAGTCTGTATACACCTTGACCCTGACTGACGTTCATTCATTTAAAAGGAGCGCTATAACGCACCAAGATGGCTGCTCCATTGACACATTCATTCCCATAGACTGCAGTGTCAATGCAACATCTATTATATATACAACAAAAGTATAAGCACAACACTTTTGTTTTTGCTCCCATTTTTCATGAGCTGAACTCAAAGATCTAAGACTTTTTCTATGTACACAAAAAGCCTGTTTTTCTCAGATATTGTTCACAAATTTTCTCTCAATCTGTTAGTGATTACTTCTCCTTTGCTGAGATAATCCATCCACCTCAGAGGTGTGGCATATCAAGATGCTGATTAGACAGCATGATTATTGCACAGGTGTGCCTTAGGCTGGCCACAATAAAAAGCCACTCTAAAATGGGCAGTTTTCCTGTATTGGGGGGAGCAGAAAACCAGTCAGTATCTGGTGTGACCACCATTTGCTTCACACAGTGCAACACATCTCCTTCGCATAGAGTTGATCAGGTTGTTGACTGTGGCCAGTGGAAAGCTGGTCTTTGCAACATGGGGCTGTGTATTATCATGCTGCAACATGAGGTGATGGTTGTGGAAGAATGGCACAATAATGGGCCTCAGGATCTCGTCATGGTATTTCTGTGCATTCAAAATGCCATTAATAAAATGTACCTGTGTTCGTTGGCCATAACATATGCCTGCTCATACCATAGCCCCACCACCACCATGGGCCACTCGATTCACAACACTGACATGAGCAAACCACTCACCCACACGATACCGTACATGCTGTCTGCTATCTGCCTTCTATAGTGAAAACCGGGTTTCGTCCATGAAGAGAACACCTCTCCATTGCCAGACGCCATCGAATGTGAACATTTGCCTTCTGAAATCGGTTATGACAACGAACTGCAGTCAGGTTGAGACCCTGATGAGGAGCATACAGATGAGTTTCCCTCAGAGGGTTTCTGACAGTTTGTGAAGAAATTATTTGGCTATGCAAACCAATTGTTGGAGCAGCTGTCCGGGTTGCTGGTCTCAAATGATCTTGGTGGTAAACATGCTGGATGTGGAGGTCCTGGGCTGGTGTGATTACACGTGGTTTGTGGTTGTGAGGCTGGTTGGATGTACTACCAAATTCTCTGAAACGCCTTTGGAGACGGCTTATGGTAGAGAGATGAACATTCAGTTCACGGTTTACAGCTCTGGTAGACATTCCTGCAGTCAGCATACCAAATGCATGCTCTCTCAAAATCGTGACATCTGTGACAGAAGGTTTATTTGTTTTTCAGTATAAACTGATAAGACTAATTGGCAGGTAGTTTCATTGTAAATGGGCTTGAGAAATTAATAATATAACTTTTAGTTTCACAGTTATACGTTTAGGTTTATTCAGTCCAAGCAAGAACGCCCTTACCTCCCCAATAAAGCCAATGTTGTAATGCCACTGATGGCCTCTAGATGCTGCTCCAAAAAGCTTAGACTCCCAATCACTAACCTCAAACTTTTCTCTGAAAAGACAAGTCAGTCAGTAATCCAGGAGTTCTTCAGGTCCCATTTTTAATATGGACTCTCTGTTAACTGCTCTGGTGGTCTAGCTTTAAATTATTGTTTCATTAAAAAGATTTTAAGGGAATGTCTGACTTTGATTGATGAGTGTGATTAACAGCTCACTACCTGCTGAGTTAGACTCTAGGAGCTTCCGTTTCTTGAATGAAACATTTTTTGCTGACTGTAGTTGTGGTTAATAGGTTACACTAAAACCATCAAACAACTGGGTCATGCAAATACTTAAAATAACTGGATCACCCTTCAAGAAATCGTTAAAGTTTTTAAACATGTACAATTTGCTGAGCATCAAGAAATACATAACAATTAAAAAAAAAAAACAAAAAACATTGGTTTTATATACAACGTGTTGCATGGGCTCCACCTCCCTTAACCTCCTGAGACCCAGGAAATGTCAGCAAAGTACAAGCTTTTTTTGTTTTTTATTAAATAAGTGTCTATATTGGAAACATCATGATGCAACAGTTTTTTCAGATGCTGTTTTTTTTTAAATTTTTATGGAATGTCCCTTGTGGTGGACAGTTTTCTTTCTTTTTTTTTTTTAATATAAAGTTGCGAAAATCTTGTCCACAAATGTGGACAGAAAACCCATAGCTGGGTCTTAGGAGGTTAAATAACTTTATTAAACTGGACTCAAATGGCATTGGGTCACCACTAGAGGGGCCACACAGACACACCGCATATGGTCAAAATGTGTCAGTCAAGGGAAATAAACTTTGAAGTAGCCTCTCTTTTAATAAGGGCTTGCCATAAATATTCAGCTTTTATGACTCACTTGAAACAATGGCTCAATAGCAACAACAGCACATCAAATCTGTAATCACCCTTTGCCCATTGTATTCTGTTCCTTCCCTTCCTATTGTTAGTTTTATGTGTGATGTTGCTTTTGTTACTTACCTAGAGACAACGGATGTAAATTAGTAATGTCACCTATGATCCAGAATTTTTACATCTAGTATTATTCTAACGTAGGTGTTCATCAATGTGCACTGTTGTAAAAGCAAATGTCATGGGCTAGAAGGCTGAAATTTAAACAGTTTGTCCTTTTAAATCTAAGCAGTAAATTATGTCAAAACCAAGACCGTTAGAGAACTTGTTGTGTCTTTCTGTTGTCTATCTGCACAAAACTTGAAATGTCAGAATTGCTAATATTTACAGTCAGTATCTCCACAATTGGCTGTAGGTCATTTCCATCAAAAGTTGAAAAGACAAAGTTGGAGGTAGAATTTTTAAACTTTATTCCTAAAAAGGTGTTACATGCTTTCATTTAAAAATCAAAACTATTATTTACAGCAATAAAGTTCAATAAATATGTTTTCCCTATTGGTGTTTGAGGGTTGAAACAAAATTAGCAAGCAAAAAAACACACATCTGTGTCCACCTCGCTTTTTCCCACTTAATGTGGCCAAACCCTATCCTCTAAATAGAAAAATACAGATTAGAGTGTTATAACAAGAGACAGGGTGAAAGAGACTTAAACAAATATACTGAGAAACAAATCATAAACCATCACCTTGCTTTGAAGAAGTGTAAATCAACCAACTCTGAGCCCAAACACTTTGATATTACAGCACACTTACTGATTAAGGAGAAGCTGCTTTTGCTACTGTAATGATCAGACAATAAATGCTTACGTGAAAGAAAACAAACCAAAGAACCATAAGAGATAAAAAAAAGAGCTATACAAAGGCTTCAGTTGTTAAACCTTGTCCTCATGTGCGGAATTTACCAATGACAATAAGATCCTCAAGTGACATTCTGTAAAACTGAAGTACAAAATTAGACCTTTATTCAATCACAGTACAAAGGTAGAAGTAAACTGTTTTAAGGGCAATATGAATAGGATTGATCACACAAGTCTGGCAAGAAAAGGGGCCAATAGACAATCTAACTCTTGATTAAGGGACTGAGGTAATACCCAGCATAATGAGCCTGCACTATGACAGACAAATAGTTACGTAAGAGGCCGGAGTTCAGTTTACCACAACACAATCATGGGATGAGTAAATATTGAGAGAATGATAATAAAGGAGGTGGGAGATTTGTCAAAGGGAAATGTTTCCACACACAAATTCACATCTGCGAGGACAAATTCAAGTTCTAAGAACAATTGTTTTAGGAGGAGTGGAGGAAGCGGTTGAAGGCGTTGTAGGCCGACTCAAGGTCAAACAGCATTTGGCGCACCTGGTTATCATCCAGCTCATCAGAGGCTGACATGCTGCTGAGGGTGGTCAACCTAATGTGTGTGAGAGAGAGAAAAAAAGACAAATGATAAAGTGACACTTTTTCACATTACGGTTTTGAGTTGTTTTTGTTTTGAGTTTTATTGTGCCATTAAACTGCAGGCTAATAAGAAACTAGCAGTTAAGCTCTATGTGCAGTCACTGCAGCTACTTGGTGCTAAGAATGTACTTGAATGATTATCACTAAATGCTAAGTATGAAATGTTTCTGGCTTGTGTTCGTTAACAGAACTGTTCAAACTCCATCTCCTGTCCTCTCAACAAATGAGGAAGAGAGAGCAGAGGTCAAACTATCAGTGGATTGAATAGAGAGAAAGCACTGATAACCAGAAAAGAAAGTATAATAGAAAAATAAAAGGTTATTTTGTGATTGATTGCACAATAGTTTTGTTTAAAAGCTCACCATCACTGAATTTCACTGGAATATTTTTTACAATGTACATATGCATGTATGCTTGTGTTTTTCTCTCAGATAGAAGTGCAGTCCAACTGAGAGCAAAGTGAGAAGATAAGCTTCAGTAATATCTTGCTCAACTTCTGCCCAAACATTGCACGGTACCATTACTGGCTGAAAGTACAAACCCTCGACCCAAAGGTCCATTACCCTGATTAACATCATAAAAGGAGCAAAACAATAGGAAAATAAAAACTATTGAGGCCAGGGTTTCTGCAATTAAATACATCACCACTTACTTAGGGCTGCCCGATTTTGACAAAAAAAAAAAATCCCTATTTTTTCCCTGTAAAAACTTGATTTTTGTGTAAAACTACAAAAGACAACAGAAGTCAGCATGTCATTTTCGTGAGCAGCCCACAATCCAAGGTACTGCTCCCTACCTCAAATCTATGATGGTATCACATGATGAACCTACAGAAGTTTTTTTTTTAATATATTGTTTTTCATTAAAACTTTATTGAATGGAGTATACAATGTATACAACAAGAAAATAACAAAACAAGTTTGCCAGGGGAATACAATACAATACAATGTCCAAATCAGAGCAAATACTGATGGTTTTTATAACCTTTTTGGTTCTAGAATTATCTAACAGCTTTAAATAAAGTTCAAAATCTTTCAAAAATAAATAATATTTGGTTTTGTGTTACAGAACTTACATTTGTGAATGAAAAATTTAGCAGGTAAGAGAAATAAATAAATTTTATACAGATAAATATAGATAGATAGATATCTATCTCCATCCATCCATTATCTGCTGCTTATCCGGGGCCAGGTCGCGGGGGCAACAGTCTAAGCAGGGATGCCCAGACTTCCCTCTCCACAGACACCTCCTCCAGCTCTTTTATATATATATATATATATATATATATATATATACACACACACACACACTTTTCTTTCTATCTATCTATATATCTATCTACTTTTTGGGGTATCTGGGCCCACAGAAGTGATACCAATGTAAGACAGGCATCCATCATGCATGCGTGGACCCCGTAATATGAGTGATCCCCATGCGGTTACATTTTAATTGGGGGATCCGTGTGTGGAACAGACCGACTCAGGACACGCTGGAGGGATTCTATACCCGAAGCTGGTGGATGTGTCTGGGCAGAGGACTGTCTGGGCTCCTTTGCTGAGGCTGCTGACCCCGCGACCCAGACCCACATCGGAAGAAGACTGTATGGTACAGATCCAGGACGACGTAAGATGAGTGATCCCCATACAGTTATATTTCAATTGCGGGATCTGTGCGCAAAACGTCGGCTTACATTGGTATCACCACTGTGGGTTCATGAACAGATTTAAAGTCCGGTCATTACACACACTTCTGTGAAAGACCGCTGTCACAGATAGGAAGAAGAGCCTATGGTAGCCGCGGGCGCGCGACCTGGAGGCGTGCGGCCGGGAGGCACGAGAGAGACGAAATCGATTTTACGATTCCCTTTTTTTTTAAAAAATCGTCCTAATTATAAAATCCGACTTCCAATTAAAATTGATTAATTGTGCAGCCCTGCACTTACTGAATGACTGTCAGACGTAACGACGGACAGGATTATATGAGTTTATATATTGTTTTAAGGGAGAATGTTTCATACCTTGCCTTTAAACCTTTAATTTAACGGATTCTTACTGAGGAAAAAACTGAAATCCTGCTTGTTGGCCCAAAAGCAAAAAGGGAAATGCTGATGAATAGGATGGGCAAACTCACTTCCTGGATCAAACCAGAAGTGACAAGTCTGGGAGTCATTATAGACTCAGACTTAAACTTTAAGTCCCATATAAAGAAAGTCACTAAAACGTCATTCTTCCACCTCAGAAACATAGCCAAAGTAATACAGGTTATAAATCGAAAGGATGCTGAAAAACTGGTCCATGCTTTTATCTCCAGCAGACTGGACTACTGTAATGCACTCCTTACAGGTCTCCCAAAAAGCACCACAGACAGACTTCAGCTGATTCAGAACTCTGCAGCTAGGTTATTAACCAAAACCAAGAAGAGAGAGCACATTACTCCAGTGTTGGTTTCCCTGCACTGGCTACCGGTAACCTACAGAATTGATTTTAAGATACTACTCCTCACGTATAAAGCTCTAAATGGAACCGGACCAAGTTACATTGCAAACTCACTGATCGATTATGTACAAACTAGAACACTGAAGTCATCAAACGCAGGTTTACTAGCGACTCCCAGAAATATTACAAAGAAAATGGGGGACGCAGCCTTTACTAACTATGCACCAAAGTTATGGAATACAATTCCAAAAGACATTAGAGAAGCCAGTTCACTGAGTATATTTAAAACCAAATTAAAAACATTTTTATTCTCATCAGCCTTTGAAAGGAGATAAAAATGGGGTCACAATTCAGGAACCAGGAATGTGCGCTGTTTTCATTTTTATTTTATTCTATTGTATTTCTGTTTTCATTTTTTATTTTATTGTATTTCAAATTTCATTTTATTTCTTGCACTCAAAAATTCTATGTATAATCAAATATTTTAATGTGTGCTGTTTTTATTTTTATTTTATTATATTTCTCTCAAATTTCATTTTATTTCTTGATGTATAATCAAATCTTAATGTATTTTAATATTGTATTTTTTCAATCAATGTGAAGCACTTTGGGCTACAATTTCTGTATGAAAGGTGCTATACAAATAAAGTTTATTATTATTATTATTATTATTATTATTATTACTGCAAGTTCTAGATAAAGAATATAGAGGGGCCATTCACTACTTTACTGTGTCATTACTGTATACTACCATATAGTAGAAGTATATAGTACGACTCAAGGGGCTAATGGCACTAACCAGAGGTTCACTTTATCCTTTGCCTCTGAGTCGGGAGGCATGTTGCTCATTCTGTTCATGGTTTCCATCAGCTCCCTCAGGTCTGGTTGAATCTGGCCAAAATTAAAGAATGAGTGTTAAGAAATCAGTGCAATACAACTGTCTATATTAATATTTTGCCCATATTTTATCCCATTTACCTCATCCATGGCGCGGATCTCCAGTCTCAACTTGTCCATCACGGTGATAAAAAGCTGAGGGTTACAAAAGGTGGGAAAAAGTGGCAATGAAACTGTGTTCAACATGTTACACAGTGTAACTGTCAGTTTTAGAAACACAAAGACAAATAAGGAAACTGGAGTTTTTCTAGTGTCTCTCCTTTTGTCCACTGATTGTATCAGCTCATCTGATTTTATAAGCTGATTTCAGAGTTGGCAGTGGGCATACCTGATGGCTGCCAAGCCCATGAGCCAAATTGACTCAAACCATTTCAGCTTCTCAGTACCTGAAGTGAACTCACTACAGTACTCCACTGCAATAATAACTGCAACCATTTTTATGCAGGCACATGGCCAGAATAAGAAGCTCTGCCTTTGGATAGACTATGGTGACTACTTAATATGATTGTGGAGTGAGAGGACGTACAGAGACTATGTCTGCAATGCAACGGTTCAGGTTGCCCTTGTCATCCTTGATGGTGATTGGTCGATCCTCTTTGATCCTTTCCATCGCCAGTGGGCAGTCAAGCTAGAAGGCAATATAACAAGAGAAAAACTCCTTGTGAAGGAGCACTTCCAAAATAAAATTTATAAAATAAGTGAAAAAGTAAATGGAGCTTACTAATACCCCTGCCCAGTTGAACAACACTTTGCCCCTCCTGCTCACTGATACTGCCGAACCAGGAATGAATTTTGAGTCTTAACTCTCAATCTTTTCAATAACTTTTCAAATATTTTTAAAAATGCAAAAATTGAGAGAAAGGCACATTTAAGAATATATGTGTGAAATCTGAAAAGAATTGTGTGAATAATGTCAGAGAAATAGGTTGGACAAAAATCTCTAACAGAAAGACAGACAGAGTTACTCTTATATCTATATACCTGCACACTGTGGGGCGGGCAGGAGCATTAAAAAAAGATTGAATTAGAACTCACTCTGTACTTCCTGCAGAAATCATCAATGGAGCCGACATCTGAGCCCTGCACCTGTTTGAAAGCTGCCTTATACTGAACCAGAAGTCTGGAACAGGAAGCAGTGTATCTGAAAGAGACAAATCCTGCATCATATGATAGCAGGCATTTGGGTCAATCTTACATCAAGGACATACAAACAAGTAAAACTTACTCATTAGGTGTCACACAGTCTTTGATGTAAGCTTTCTCCAGAGCCTGAAGGGTCTTGACGACAGCAAACAACTCTGCCATGTTGTCATACCTTCAGAGACAGGGTTGATAATAACATATTAAAGAGGGTGACATTCTGAATTACTTACTGACACAAGGCTGTTCTCTGACACTTACTTTTCTCGTTCTCTTGCATTTTTGTATAGTTTCACTTCCTGAAACACATAATTTGTGGAGAAGGCTTTTAATGACAAAGAGGATGACTTAATACAATAATAATAATAACTAGCTAATAACATGTGTTCTTTTTATCATTAAAAAGGAGACAAAGTGAAGATTTTACAGACTCGAAACAGCAATTTAACTGAAGTGCCATTATTGTTTGTGTTCCAACTGTTCGAAATAAGTGCAAAACCAAGGCAAAACACCCCCCCAAAAAACAGGAGTTTTCCCACAGTGATTTAAACATTCCTAAATGACATTTACCTCATACAGCTCAGGCTTATTCACTGGAGCTGTGGGGGAAAACAGGTACATTATTTGAGTGGCATTTGCTGGTATTAAGCATTCAAAAGGACTAGGCTATATCTGTATAAAATGTAAGATGTCTAAGTTGTTTACCTCCTCCTACACCGCCCGTCACTGGTATCCCATGGAACATGTTGGCGGTTTTACAGAATTTTATCTGTGAAAGAGAAATGTTATTGAATGTGAGGAAAGTTGTTGGTTTCTATCAATTCCAATATTAATTACTTCAATTTTAAAAACTGCTCCCAGTTGTATAATTTTCAAATATATTTTATGTGCCATTTTCTTCGGCTTAACTTCAGGACATTTTCCTTCCATGCTATGAATAGAAGCCAAATCCAAACTTGTCAGATATATGTCAATGGCATAACTTGGTGGTTTGACGCTGATCAAGTGTCAATGAAAACAGCCTTCAAAGTGAATTCAATAGTTGCCGGGTGATAAATTTTGACCCGGATCCTCAAGGCTTCTGTATTGATATTTTTCAGTGGGTGTACAGTTATATGATCGCTATAGATAAAAACTCCAACTTTTAATGAACATCAACTCGATGATGAGAATCAGAAACTACAGAGGTGTCCAGCCAGGTCACTTATTTCACTAATTTTAACATGCGGGTATATGTCTTTAAGATATTCCTGTTTATCATCCTGAAATGATCTACTGAGCGCTATGGGGATATCCTGTGATATCTATTATCAAACAGACTGTTCTCTGTTCAAAGCATTGGTGAAGTTATCGCAGGCTTGGCTAGTTAACACACACAAAAAACTATTACATTAGGAAAATAACAACTATTTTCGCTGTCCAGAGAAATGTAGCCAGAAGACTCACTGAACAAATGTGTGACCAGTATCTATAGCGTTATGAGGAAAAAGCCGATCATCTTGTTTTGTCGACAGAGCTAGCTAGCTAGCTAGAAGTAGCTGTTGAAGCTAACCTCAAGTACTTCCTTCTTGATTTATTTTTTTCGGAGGACATACACGCGTTTATATGTAAACATTAAATAATAATTTGAAACCGCTACTCTATTTTAATGCTAGGTTATAATACAGTTCAAACAACAAAAATGAAAAACACTTCACTTACCCTATCAGCAATTTATTGTGACGTCAATGTAAACACACCCTCATACGAGGACCCATAGACGTCAATATTAGGTAGTAACAGTGCCTTACTAAAAATATTTTTAAAATAATATTGGACTCTTTAACGTAATCACTTTACCAAAAGGCTTTACGTTTTTATATTTATAATTTTTAAAATGTTGTCCCAATATAAAATAATCTTTAAGACTTTACTTTATTCAGTATTTTTTATACAGTCAAACACATGGATACCTTGCTGTCGAGGCGCCAAACTTGAGAGACATCAAAGCAAGCCTCAACTCTAAAGATAAAGACAGTGAGGTAAGGCAAGATGTTTAATGTCACGTAAATTATAGATAGTTTGGTCGGTAAAGTTGGCTGTATATAATGTTATGTTATTTGCGTTGCATGGTAAAGTTAACAGTTAATCTAAGTGGCTGTCATAATGAGCACTGACAGATAGTCAACTTTTCCTTCGGGTTTTTTCCCCCGTTAGAGTCCCAGTATAGTAAAATCAAAACAATATATATAGGTTTGCGGTCACTTATTAAATGTAGTTTCTCCCTAATATCTCTTCTGTTTCGGATATTTTACATAGCGTAATAATTTTCAGTCACCAATAGCGTCAAATTATTTAGAATTATATATTTTTAATCGAAGAAGTAAGGACCCAGGCTCTTCAGTCTTCCACAAACATAGGAAAAATGTTGGAACCTACACAGTACCTAACACCACCCTGAAAACTGCGGGGGGAAAATCATGGATGTCTTAAGTGCACATAGAAAAACACATTAGCACAAGCTAATCTTGAGTTTGTAGAGATATACAATCCAAAAAGTAACTTAAAGGTCCAGACAGTGTGTGTGGTGGTCTATTGGATTCAGGACCAATGAGCAGAGAAAGGTTCTGTGTAAAACATGAAAAATGATAGTCTCCACATTCTCCGATTGTTGTAAAAGTTTTTGTATATTTATGCTAGTTTGAGGTTGTATGTTTGAGTTGAAAAAATTATATTTGAAAGTGATCAGAAAAATGCATTCTCATAACCATTTAGACTATAATCACAATATTGTTTTCACCATATTGTGCAGCTCTAATCTGCATTTTTCCCATTTGTAGTGCAAGATGTACTGTAAATGTGACATTTTTTATGCAAAAGGTGATGATTTAGTTTTCTCACCAGTTTCCACTATGAAGACATCCAGGCCAGCTCTGCAGACCAGCAGCCAAGAGGAATGTGGTGTGTGGTTAGACACTGTACAGCTCAAAGGAAAAGCTAAACAGGTACCTATAGGAAGTAGACTGTGGAGCTTTATTATCATCTTAAATTCAGTGCTACCAAAGTGCTATCAATTCTATACACTCGTAGCCTCTTTTTGATATATTTACAAAGTACTTCTTATGTTGCAGAAACGACTCACCCGTCCCATTTCTAAACTGCTGAACCCATTTGCTGAAGGTGGAGGATACAATGTGGCTGTTGCTCTCAACTTCACTCAGACCAAAATGGAAATGCCAAAGACCAAACAGAGCTCCATATCAACCTTTTTTACATGCCAGCGCAGGGGTAGGTTGACACAATTTATCATACACATGTTATGATTATAAAGAAAATAGCAGTCTTTTTGTTGTATTAACTTTGATTCTTTCTTATTCTTTCCACCAAAAGTTCTCAATAAGATGTCTATATCTGAGGCGCCAACCACAGATCCACAACAACCTTGTGTACCATCAACCTTATCTGCATCTACACCTGTAACATCCGATACAAAAAGAGGCCAATATGCAGATCTTGGGATGTCTGACTTGTGTTACTTAGGGGAAGGACTAGTTGGGGCCAGTGTGGATTATGTGACTGGGCCTGAAGCAGTAGTGTGTTGGGAGGAAGACAAAGTAAAACACACACCCTCTCTAAACCCACCCGGTGAATCTGAAGAAGAACAGTGTGAGGAGGTAAAGTCTCCACAAAGAAAAAAGAAGTTTTCTGAGACTGCTGTAGTGCTAGTTAAGTCGGATCCCACTGCACACAATTATCATCAGGACCATTTGATGACCTGCAGCCAGGAGAATGATGCTGGCCTGATTAAACAGAAAAGCACGTCAGTGAAGAAGTTCAGTGACTCTGAGCCAGGTTTTTCGAGCAATCTACAAAGTGAAGCAGAATATGGAATTTTGGTGAATGTAGATGGAAGAACCTCAACTCAAAAATCCCTCAAACACTTTCAGCTTTCACAGACTGATGATGATAAAGAAAACAGCACCTCAATGTTGTCTGAATCCCCAAAGAAACACTCGACTCTGTCACCTCTTAAACCTTTTACAGATCATACGCGGGCAGGGTCAAAACTTGTGTCGCCTCGAAAACATATTCCAGATCAGCTGTGGAAAAGGGCTCATAATAAGGAGAACAGCATGAGTGCACAGTTTAAATGGATAAAGCCATGTAGTTCCCCTTTGAAAAGACAACCACCCAAAGGACATGAAGACAGTCTAGCCATGTTGTTCACTCAGGACTCAGAAGGATTCAGGGTCATCGCTCACCGAAGTCTGCATGCCAGGAGTCTGCTTAAAGATCAGAGTAATTTAAACAAATCTTATTCAGAGGACAATGAGGAGGAAGATATGCTCTTTACTCAAGACTCTCAGGGAAATATGGTGATCAAGCACTGAAGGGCATCTTTAAGACCAGCATCTCTTTGTAATCAGTCAAACTAAGTGTTATCACTAAGGTGGTTGTCAGATCAATTTGTAAACCCGGTGTTAGTTACTCTAGTTATCAGTGCTCACGAGAAAGGGCTGAGTCAGCAGCAGGTGACAAATATAGATAGGTGTATACATCTCAAACAAATAGCAAAGTATAATTTGCTGATGAAGCTGGTTTAGAGATATAGTACAGGTTAAATCAACTCAGCAGACCCCAAACTGTCTGCTCTGCCACAGTGTGAGTTAATAATCTGATTAAAATCCTATTATCAAGGCACAAGTACATCTGACTATTGCTTCCAGCTGTGTATTAATGTGCTGCATAGATACATGGTTGTTGGCATGTGGAACAATTTGTGCTATTCTTTCAGCTCTTCTGTTGTTTGTGATATTTCCAGGCATGAACCTTTTTAGACGGTGCATTTTTATGTTCAGCCAATAAACTATATTTACACTCTGGCCATTTTCCTCTAACGCCATCATCGGGGTGTGAAACTCAATGCCATTACCTAAAGGTGAATGTTCCAATGCTGTGTATTTTTCTCCTATTTTAAATACATTTTTCGGTGGCTTAATAATTCTTTATTGTAAGATTAGATATACATACAGAGTTGTACAAAGGAATGCAAAACACATTAGTTACTTTGTAGTTTTTCTTTTTTGATGCATTATGATTTTAGGGGACTACTGCCTTTCCAAACTTAAAGTCTATCAATTCATTCATTTTCCAAACCATATAGTCCTCAAGAGGGTCATAGGGGGTACTGGAGCTTATCTCAACTACCAATGGACAAAGGCGGGGTACACTCTGGATGTGTTGCCAGTTCATCATTGCAGGGCTGACCCTCAATTCTCTTAATTCTTGTTGCTTTTCTTGATCATTATATTTAATTTTCTTGATTATCTCCGTTTTGTTTATTTTAATTTCACATTGTACAAGACAGTGTAAGCTGTACACTCATTCTTCTACATCTACTGTATGTTTAAAGAGATGATACAGAAGTTGATTTTTACTAAAATATGGAGACGTTTTGTCATTTCATGATGAATTTTTTAAGGTTTGGGTCACAACAAAATCTTACAATTCACTTTTAGGCCTGGAGCTAAAAGAAAGTACTCCGACCACTATTCTAGCAGAATTTATTGATTAGAATTAGTCAGTAGATGGTGCAGTTGACTCCAAAAGGCAGGAGAAACCACCTTCATGGTCCTGGGAGCCCAGGGTTGAACTAAAAAGGAACCTCAACAACCCCTTCATCTTGCTTCGTGATATAGAGCTCTGGAATCTTATTTAATTTTTTTTTTTTCCATCTTCCACACTGAAGCAGTCATTTTGACACCAACTTAAAACAGGAACTGAAAATATTGACTGCTCAGTGTGAATCCACTCTTATTCTTACTTGGAGATTAATGTTTAATCCTTCTAGTTCCTGGTGTTGGATTTAATATTTTCCTTTATCTGGTGTTCCATCTCGTTGGATAAAGATATGCCACACAGTGAAAACACATATAAAACAGCAAATGAGGATTTTGAGTTTATTTGGAAAAATGATACACAATTACATCAAATTGTTTTCATGTAAACTAAATTGTTTTGAAGGTATTTGCGATGTACATCTTTGTTTCTCTCATGCTGGTACTTTATACTGTTACAAAATATAGTGAGATACAAACTAGTATGATTAAGTATGACAGGTTGTGACATTTTACATTTGAGTATTTTACGGTAGATGGTACCAAAGAATTCATTTTATTCATCAACTGACTTAATTTTTTTTTTTTTTTTTTTTTTGCAGCGTATTCATTGGAGCCTTATGTATTAAACAGTATACAATAACCACACACTATGGATAACTAAGATATACTTACATAAGATTAGGTAGAAAACCACCACATAAATCAACACTTGACTGAAAACATACTGACTACTTGGCCACTGGATTTAGTGTGTGTGTTTGATTATAGCCTTTAGCAATCATTGTTTTTTGGATGGTGTGGTCTGAAATATGTATAAAGTGATCAATAATAACACAAAAAAGAAGCAATTGTAAAGGACATAATTGATGGTGAGGAGAAAAAGAAACAAATAAGAATGTTTATATGTCAACAGTTATATAGTCTTACATATTTGCCTTTACTGACATGGCACATGGATGTAAGAAATGGAAAATACTCCTAAAAGCTTGGGTACTTTAACCAAAAATGTTCTGTGGGGATTTGTTTTTTAGAAATCAGCTTCTTAACCATCACTAGTTTCAAAGTGCTGGGAACAACATACTGTCACACAGTCTCTGAGGTCCAAAGAACTCAGGGTGCATGGAAATATTTTTATATGGAGGGTGAAGATGGTTGTGTTGTTGAAGTGTGAGTCCTCAGCCGGCGATCTCAGTGGGCTCTGTCACAAGTTTGGAGCCGTCCCACACCGTCTTAAACTGTTCTGGGACTGGAAACTCTCTCTGGAAAAGAAATGGTACAATATATCATATTTTTCTTTGGGAACAAGCGGTTCCAAGTTTGTGTAACAGGTTTTCGGTTTAGAGTTTATTATCTATTATTAGATGGTATCTGGAGGTTTAAAGAAGCTAAATTTATGACTTTTAAAGACATTTTTCAAGGTGCATTTGATCAAATCTAAGATCTTACATTTACATAAATAACAGTACAATAGGCCTCATAGTTATTGTGTTGAACCAGCCTTATCCATGTTTCAATCCAGCCGACGTTACATTTCCATTTCTCCATGGCTAATGTTTCTGTTACTGATGTTCAAACTCATACCTGAACCCTTCTACCCATGAGCGATACCTGGAGGCTCCACTCATTGAAACCTTCATAAAAACAATAAAATGATCAACACTAATTGCACATTTGACTAATTCTTTACAAAGATTTACAAATCAAATTTTGTAATATTTATTGTATCTGGAATTTTTAAGACCATTGAGTGTCAGATTTAAGGATTAATTATCAATTTTAAGGATAATTAAGGCCTCAATTTAGGACAATCAAATTTAAGACTTTTCAAGGATCCATGGACACCCTGTGTTAAACATATCACTGTATTTCAGCATCTTTAATGTTCAACTGTGATATTTATGAAATGTTTGACAAATGTTATGCTCTGACCACAAAGAAGAGTTTCAATTACAGATGATCAATTTTTTTTCTGTCGTTTTCATCTTGTTGAAGACTTTCGATTGCACTCATTTGGAGTGAATGAACAAAAATTTGCACAGATTATTACAGGAGTGTTTTCATCTTGACACATCTCATATGTCATTTTTGTCTTGTTATGACTTTTTCATCGTTACATGTTTTAAAAATTCTTGTCTTTTTCTTGATGTTCATTTCATTTTGCTGTGTTTTATCTTTTTCACCTAATATTTTGTTACATCTTTCATGATTTTTTCCTACTTTTTCTTCAATGTCGTCTTGATCTTGTGGCAACTTTTTTTTACTTTTTGGCTTTGTTGAGTCTTTCACAAACAATTTTATCTTGTTGCATCTTTTACATGATTTTTTGTCCTGTCATGTCTTTTACAAAAACTCAAAACCACAAATAAATGTTTGGTTTCTTCAACTGCCACTCAGGGCCAAATATCAGCCTTTACCCCAGAAATGAATAATGATTTAACAACAATTTGTCACCCAGCCGTAATGACCCCATTGTGTTAATATTTGGACCAGTACAGACTGGCATCTCAGGCTCTTCCTCTGACACTCACATAGTCATCGTCTCCCTCTGGTATCAGGATGTTCATCTCAGAGCTCTTGGCACTGACAATGTCACAGTTGAGTGAGTCTTTACTCAGGTAGACCTGGCAGCCCTCTGTCTTGTTGATGGAAATGGTGGGTACTGTACCCAAAACCTGGGACAGAGACAAACACCACAGCTCAGAAAATAATCTAACGTGTCACTGGCAGGTAAGACAACCTGTAATTCAGAATAAGTCAAGACAGATTTAGTTAACACAGCCACTTCCAAATGATAATTGCCAGTGGTGGAACAAATATTCAGACCCTTTGCTTAAGTAAAAGTACTAATGTCTAGTACTCAGTGTGCAGTAAAATGGTCTGTGTCTACTTTATAAATTGTTGGCAGTTTAATCTACAGAAATACATCATATGGTCGTAGTGTTGTTGTCCTGTAACAATCACTAAAAACATACATGAGATAATTTTTGAGTGAATCCGAGAGGGTTTTCTAAGAGGTTATTTTCACCCCCTAGACCTAGAACAATTTTTATGGCAACTTCCAAATGAATCTTTCTCTACAGTTGACCTTTCCTCAGTGACTTATAACCATTTTTTAGAATGTTATCCTTTGGATTTGGCATTTTCCAGTCAAAACCAGGTATTTTCCTATACTTAATTTACAAACCATAACAATTTTCATTTAAGCTGAAAATATATTCAAAGGTTATTAGATCAAAACAGAGGAAATGGAAGAAAAAGTGATTTTTGGTAGAAAAATACTGAACTTAACTGAACATACTGAATCATTGTTACAAAAAATGATGTTCCAGTGTTCACTACAGAACTTCTGAAAGTCCAAATGGGTCATATCTGATGACCATGACAGGTTGAGCAGGGTTAGGGGGGTGTTAGAGGGGTAGAACCCCCTCAGCTCAGAAAGAGGTAAACTTCATCCTTTACTACTTTGCACATTTGGAGTGGACAGACAAGGGATGAAAGATTGTGATGTGAGAAAAAACACACGCTGACAGACAAATAGAGAGAAATTAAATGTAGAATTTTTGCCTATATGTATAATGTTTCAGATCATGGACATACTCAAGTACCTCAAATATATATTAAAATACAACATTTGACAGCAAGTCCTCAGGCTCTGTCTCTGATATATTGTGAGTTATCTAAAGTCAGCATCCAGTATCACTTTGGAAATGTTGTACTGACCTGTAACTGAATGGACTTGCAGTTGATGATTTCCACAATGCCAACTACATTCTCAAAAACAAGACCCAGCTTCTTACAGTTGTCTGAAAAGACAGAGCATGACAGGAATGATAAAAGCCATATCTAAAAAATGTTTTGACTGATGTATTTATTTCAAACATGAATGTCAAACAGAAGAAAATAAATAAACAAAACACTTAAACATAAGACATATATTACATATTCGAAAAGGAGTGAGAAGAAGTGCAACTTATAAACTCTCACCCCTTCTCCTTATATAATTAATAACAATAATACCCTTCCTCGTCTAATCATATCTATACACTATGCCATAATATGACTGATACTTACAAGTAAATAATTTGGTTTCCGGCTTTATATTATTATGAACACATATAATATGATTTACATAAACACATAATACAATAACACATATATGTAAATACCTATTCATACACAGATCTACAGTATGTACACCTACATATATACACACACACATACACACCTATACATACATTTACACACACATACCACATACTTGTACATCTTTATCTCACCCAGTGATCCCCAAGCCTTCCCTTATCCCTGTATCTCTGAAAAATTGTCTTTGTACGTCTTTTTAAATTCTTTCATGCTTGGACATGTTTTGTTTTTTTCTAAAATCCTCCTTTTTTAATGTTGCTTACCAACAATGATGGAGTTAATCTTGCCTTTAACCTGCAAGGTGGAGTTGTTACAGCTGAACACATAGACCACTTGTTTTAGCTCCGTCTCATCGATGATCAGGTCATGTTTTCCCTCAAAGTTCTCCTGCATCCATAACAGAACACTTTCAATAGGTATCAATCAAATGTATTTAAAGGAAAAAGGACTGATAGAACAGAAGTAAACTTTTCACATACCACCCTCCATTTCTTCCCCTCCAGCTCCAGGAGAGGGGGTCTTTTTTGGACAGCTGCTTTGGGTGTGTTCACCAGCCCGGGGGTCTTGGTTTTGGTAGGTGGTGCTGCTTGAGAGCGTAGATTGGGGTTCTTGTGAGACTTTTGTTCATCCTTGACATGTTTCAGACCTGCAGGCGGAAAGATGAGGAGGATTAATACGTATTTAAAGACATTTAAATAAGTCATTTTTATTTGCATTTTCAAATTGTCCATCTCATCTTTTCTTGTCTCATCTCATCTCATCTCATCTCATCTCATCTCATCTCATCTCATCTCATCGTACAGGCTTCTAAATAGTATTAACAGGAGACAAAAATGACTTGCTTCTATCTTAATGAAGGCCCATAAGGAGTTTAGAGAACTGTCTTAGACCTCCTTTTGCTTTGTTGTTTGTAAGGATGTAGGACCTTTTTTTATTAAGATAAAAATATTAATAAGAGATACAGGAAATAAGTGCACAATATTTTAAAAAGTAACTAAAATTCAGAATTTATCATCAAGAAAATGGCTTGAGGTTGAGTTCTTTTACATCAGGGATCCTGTGGTTTATTACACCAAGCTTCTGTCAGGACTTTCAAAAGTTCTTCTTTAAACGTGGACTGTCTTTTGTTGTTTTCTCTTCCCATGTAGCTTCTATAAAATTCAGCTTAAGATCAGGGTGTCAGGCTGAAAAACAAGTCTGTTTTTAATCAGAAGTTTTTTTCTTTGGTTCGATAAAACTATTATTTGAATAGGCAAAAAAAGGTTAAAATGTGCTATGGACATGTCTGAAAATGAGTAGTACACACACACACACACACACACACACATACATATATAAAAGAACAAACAAGTCAAATGACATCTGCAAACTAAAGTCTTCAACAAATTGCAAAGTGTTTTGTATTTTGTATTTAACTGAAATAAACATTCATTCATTCATTCATTCATTCATTCATTCAAATTTGTTTACAACTTACTAATTAACTAACAACTTAAGATGTAACATACAACTTTAAAAGGTACGGTCCATGAGTGTCCTCCAGTAAGCATCTGTGTGAAATACAACAGTGGAACCAATGTTTAGCACCAGCTAAATTAAGGAAATGAAGTTTTGATTCAGGAAAATGTATTCAAAATTTTTTTTTAACGGATTTGATTCGATTAATCGATTAATTGTTTTTGCTCTACTCCACCCTTTTCCATCAATCTTCACTCATATCATGACTAAGCTTTTGCATATTTTTTGTATATCTTTTAGCTGTTTCCCCTCTAGAGAAGAGGTTTATTGGCTGCTACGCTCTCACAGAGGCCATTTATGAGCCAGCTTCTCCAGACTCTAACATATCCTCAGCATGTTCTGTGCCATTTCTTCTCATGTCTCAAAGAAGAAACTCAAAGCATCCCATGAGAGTTCAAGACATGCTAAGTGCCAAGGGAGGTCACTCTAAATATTTATCTCTTTGGTCATGTAATGGTGGCGTAAGATTTTTGATCAGTACAGTGCATTTACTTCATCAAGACCAGTTCATGCTGAAAACAGAAGTGATATGTGAGTCTTCCAGATCCCCATGGAGGATGTGTGGACTTGCACCTTCTTCTCTGTCTGACTTGTTTTTGTACCTGAGGCTTTTAAGGCACACCAGTGAACCCACCTTTAGTGATGTCCATGCCCTGGTTGAGCTGGGCAAAGAGCGCTGAATGCTGAGAAGCTGCACCGCCTGCTGAAGAATCGTAATCTGTGAAGACTGGAGGGGGGCCAGGGGGAGGTGGCGGACCTGGGGGAGGTGGTGGGCAGGGGGCACTGGGGGCCACTGGGGTTTCAAAGAGAGATGGAGGAGCAATTGGGCCCTAAGGAATTCAGAGGCGAGTGTTAGAATGTGGAAGGTGGATGTAGTAATATATTTCTCCAGCAGGAGGAGTATTGCACAAAAAATACCTTCAAGCTTTTCTGTTTATAATTTTGCAGACTATGTCTTATTTATTACTTCGGTGCTTCTACTCCACAAAATCTAAGGTTTCAGTGTTTCATATTCCATTTTCTGTCCATTTGCTGTCCTGGAAAAACTATGCATCTCAACTTATGCTGATTTTGAGTGTTTTAGTTAAACTGAAGAATTGAGAAAATTCTGCTCTTTAAGTTAAACCAACTTTTTATACTTTACTGGAAATACCTTTTAATCCTTCTTGGATTCACTGGAAGATGAGCTCACGTATCCTTCTACAGCTGATTCTTATAGGACAGTGGTGCTAGAAACACATGATTATCTTACAGAATGTGATACACTACTAAATAATAAAACACTACCAAGTAATAAAATTACCAACAATTTATAAATTCAGTTAATGAACTCAAACCTTAACATGTAAAGCAGGAAAATGGAACAAATAAATGAATTCAGCCAGAAAGAAAAAGAATAAAAAATATATGTAATAATTAATTTCAATTCAATTCAATTTTATTTGTAGAGCCCCATATCACAACAAGGTTTCCTCGCAGGGCTTTACAGAATAATAAAATGCACAAAGGGACCATTAACTACACACTGAACACTTTAACTTTTCATACATCCTTTTCCCCATATAAGATTGGTTTCTATCCAGTGGAATACGTATATACACGGTGTATTTTACTAGTAGTGATTAATTTCTAGTTCATGTTTCTCCAATAACAGCTTTGTTGTAGCTGATGAGCTGTCTATGGTCTAAGTTCACAATCACATATTGATGACTACAGTGAGGAGAAGCAGATACACACACACACACACACACACACACTGTCTGAAGACCTCGCACAGCTGCCAGGGACACACACCTATCATAGAGGATCAGAGGGCCATCGTCCGTCATATTACGTCCTTCTGAGCACAGCTGAGACTACTTGACCTTTGACACCAGGCACATGTGTCGTGTATATCATTACTGAACAATGTCGACCTGTTACACTAAACAGATCAGCGCATACCACTGCATTAATGTGTTAAGTTCTCCTGCTATGCATGAGCCAACACAAACTTTCTCACATAAGAAAAAAATATCACGAGTTGTATTTTTTTGGTGTCATTTTTGGCAACATATTGGAATGTGTTTCATTTTATGTTGTCAAATGAGACTAACAAAGATGTTTTATATTAAATTCCTACTTGCTGCTATTTAATGTTTTCATAATTAAATATCAAAATATTATAGTAAACATTATATCAGTATAAACAGCCAAGCAAAAATGATAAAGTGGCTTTTTTCAAAGTTTAAAATGTCATGATTTTCTTCCTTTATTTCAGACATTGCTTAAAGAAGACAAACATTCATTAGGAAAACTGGGGTCCAACACATGACCATGACCCATGGTTATCCAGGTTGGTTTTCATCAGTCATTTTTTGCTGTATTCTAGCTGCATTTACTCTGAAACAGAACATTTGATACTGATTCTGACCCTTCTTAATCAATCTACATCTTTTTTTTTTTTACCCCAAATTTGTTGAGGAAAAAAAAATCTGAATATTAGCAATTTTAAAAAATGGGGTCCTGTTTTCAATTATTATAAGTCACTCCACTTTTCTCATCCTGCGTATACTTAACTAGTCAACAGCTTCGATAAACTATCTACAAAAACACACAGACATAAATATCTGATGATAAGGGGCAAAAAAACTTCTTGGCGTTATGCGTTCTTAGCGCACCTTGTATGTGTAATGTAATCTGAAATAAAATAAAGCACCAGACAAGGACAGAGACAGATTCATAACTCATAACCCAAACAACATGCAAAGTCCCTCTATTTTGGATTTTTGTTTAGCACCAAAGTTTTCCAGAGGAAGCACCAACCCTGATTTCTTTTTATTTGGGCATCGCTCATGATTTTCCCACAGAAAAACCATGATGCAATAAATATATTTGATTGCCCTAATTTGACATTTTATTGACCATTAAAGGTCAAGGAAGATCTTACCACAGCAATGGAATATAATATTCATAATTATGCCTTCATTGGTGTATAATCATCTGAAAATAACAATGGTTTTGTTTTTGTTTCTTACAGTGGGAGTGGGTCAGTGTGAGTGCATGGAGTCCATCATGCCTCCTCAGCAGTTCCAATCACTTTCATCTAGTATTAAAGTGCACTACTGCCATGTGCAATGTTTGTAGAGTTATTAGTCAATTAAAAACCCCAGAGTAAAAAAAACAAATAAACACTGGCTCTATAGATGGTCTTTTTTGTGAGGTGGTATTCAGTGGGTTACACACTTAAGCATTACACACTACTGCTACATGTCACTAAATATAACATTTAAATTTATGTCATCCAACATAGATGGTCTTCATTAGATGAAGATATATGATCTTCTCCCTCCTTGAGTAACATAGTTAAATGTCCATATTTTTACACTAAGTGAGGTTTGAGGGTGAAAACTTAAGCCTGGTCCATATGTCAGACTGTGGTTGTCATAGTATGTGTGTCACTGAAGCTCTATCTGAGCAGCAGATGACGGCTGTAGTGAAAAGGGACCAGCCCTGCAGTTTAGGTTACAGTTTAGGCTGCATGTGTACACAGGCTCTTTGTCAGGGGTTCTTCTGTAAAGAAAACCTCCATTCAAGTAAAAACCCTGAGGACCACCTGTTAGGAACACACACTCCCGCCTTATACGCACACACACTGCATCCCCTCACACACTTCAACTCTGTTGTCCAACAGCAGCAGCAACAGCTGACACATACACACACACACACACGCAGCCTCTGCTGACTAAAGTTTCTGCATGTGGAAAACACAGTTAATGAGCATTAGCTTGACATTAGGTGTCGATTTGATAATTGGATGGTAAGAAATAAATATGCAGGACACTTTTCCTGAAAAGCATGTTTGTGTGACTGGATGAGTCTTGGTAACAATTTTCCAAACGGAGGCAGGGCTTTCCTCAGGTAAATAACCATGAGAAAAGCCCTCAAACCTCTAATAGCAGAAAGAGGTCAATCATGTGTTGAAGACCTTGGTTAGTAATCTCTGGGATTGAGTGAGTGGAAGTCCAGAATAGATCGGATTCCCCGAGCAGACATCCAAAAACAGAAGTGTGTGTAGTTAGAAAGTTTCTTGTGATTTCTATGGAGAACAGATGCTGGAAAGAAGCTCATTCATTCATTCACACACTCTGCTGCTCCACAACTAAAAATGGAAGTGCACAAAAAACTTAGAGTTAAATTTAGCCCTGATGTAAAAATATCAAGCCCTGTGAATGGAAACTACATGAAACACTGTTGAACACACAGTGTGCAATGTCTGTCAATCAAAGCAATAACACAGTACCGAGTTTGACGACACCACAAAAAAACATCAGAGCTGTAGCTCATATCATGTTAAAGGTTCAATGTGAAATATTGGCACGTTTGCATGTTTAAGTGATATTTGTGCTGGAGTCAGGGTTGTGCTTGCAGTTGTTTTTGGATGTTGGCAAAAATGCATTTCTAATCTGACATTATGCAATGCAACATGTTGCAGCTGTCAACCACACACAGGAGTTTGCATTTTGTTTACTTTTGGGCATGGAGTGGACAAGTAATGCTACCTAATAAAATGATGCTTATGCCAGGTGACCAAAATGGATCTCTTTTGTTGGAAACATTTGATATTACTTGATATAATTGCAGGCATTCACAAAAACTGGGGATTATTATATATGATACCATTAAAAGAGCAATTGTAGAAAATAAATATACAAATCAATATTTTTATGGATGTAAAATAATAATGTCTGCAAGAAAATAAATGCATATAGAAGTATGATGTAACATAACTGGTGTGTGTGAGTGTGTTTCTTACTTACAGTCTTACTCCACACCAGTCCAGTTGTGTGATGTTGTTTGATGAAGGACTGCATCTCCGTCCAGATGGACAGGTAGGAGCGCACCCAGTCCACATGACGTCTGTCACTGGGGAGGATAAAGAGTCCACAGTACATGGATCAGATGACAACAGGGTAAACAGTCCTCAAGTGATGTCAGCAATCTTATCAAATCAAGTTATAACATACTGACATGATGTGTTTTCAATCAAAATATCTTTGTGCATGAACTGAGTTACATGTATTAACATGTGTAACTCAGTGAGTGATTGTATCAAGCTGTTAAGCATTTCATAACCTGGAGAAACACTGCTGCATGGATTGGAATGAAAGCTGGAACAAGCATTTAATCACTTTTGATAAAATGTAAAAAAAAAAAAAAAAAAAAAAAAACTTCAAGTATTGAAAGAAAGTTCTAGTCTAACATTAGGTTTGTTGGTTTAGTAAAACTGTAATGACCATACATATATGCATTTCTAAGTTTCTGTATTAAGATCCAATCTGAATATATGTGAAGTATGTACAGCAGTAAAAACAAAAGTTTCAGGGGGAAAAAAAAACAAACAGCTATTATACATCAAAGTGGTCGTATTTAGTGTGACCTCCCTTTGCACTTAACATGTCTTTAACCCTTTTGTTCAGACAATATGAGATTTATTGCATTCATTTTCTGATGTTTTATGCCAGGTTCATTTAACGCATGTCAGATATTTGTGCTGCTTCTTGTCATGAGGTCAGAGGTCACACTAAATAGTGACTTTGACCTCTACAACCCATTTAGTTAAGTTTTTTGTGTGTCTTTTAAGGCTGTGGCTTTTTCCCATATTTTCTTACTGTATCTGAAAAAGAGAATGAGAAATAAACATGTATACCCATTTCAACCCAGCAAAAACCACAGAGCCAAAGGTGCCCTAAGACTTTTGCGCAGTACTATCTATCGCTAGACGACACATGTTCTTAAATGTAATTTGTACTATATTACATCCAGTTACCGTGAGTGACTAACTTATTGCATTTTACACACTTGGGATCAGGCCCGGACTGGCTAATCGGGAGGACCGGGACAATTCCCGGTGGGCCGGTATAATATTTAGGCCGCGAGGGCCGGAGTTCACTTTAAATATACATTTAATATTTTATTTATCTTTTTTTTTTTTGGGGGGGGGGGGGGTGTTCAGTCATATCACTGAGTTGATCACGTAAGCTGCTGCCGCTGTTCTTGGGCTGCCACCCCCTCTACTAGCAAGCTGTTTTTTTTCTTCCTCTTTTTTGCAGACGCACTGTGACCTGACGTAGTATGTTGTTGCATACGGTTAGTAGCTCTGGACTGTAGCTGTGGAGCATATACGATCTGTGCTCTGTAGGCTGTGGATGGTCACCTGTGTTTGCTGTTTGAAACATGGATAATAGAAAGAGCAAAGGTGGCGCAGAGAAGACAAGAATTAAAAAGAGGAAAGCTCTTGAAGCAAACGCAGCCAAATGTGCCAAAATCGGCAACTTTTTCCACAAAAACGACCTCCCGGTTGGAAACAACTAATGAGGATGATGAACCAGGTAAACCACCTTTCAAGTTAGTTAATTATCGAGTCAAAGAATTGTGTGGCATTGTGGCGTGTAACATAACATTATGTCATTTAAATAGTAGTATGATGCGATGCCACATAACTGGGAAACTTTGTCTTGTAGCTCCTCAGAGTCAGAAAGCAGATCCAGCACCAGGCACCAGCCATGAGCCCACAAGTCCAGAGTGGGCAGGTAGGACTGCTCATAGAGGGAAGATTATTAGAATAAATAGGCTACAATGAAGAGTATGGTGTAGGCCTGTTCAGTATGAAAGGTGCTCTGAGATGCTAGATGATTCAGCACTACATGAATGAAACTGACACGAAGGCTTTGCAAAATACAAGATTTGTGCTGAGAATTATGACCATTTTTAAAATGTGATTTAGTGTCAGAACCAGAGCCAGGAGCCAGTAGTGATGAGGGGATTGCTCCTGTCAGGATGGAAGGAAAAGGTGAGCTGTTGTAACAGATTGTGTGAACAAGCATTAGTTCCAGTAAAACCACTTTCTATACCCAAATGATAGTCCTGACCTATTTTATTTTTTATCATTAAAAGTGAGACAGTAAATACACAAAGCCCACAATTGAAAGGCAATAGCATAAAGTAATATTTAATAAGCCTGCATATTTTGCCAATGTAAATATCTTAATTGGTTAAGTAAGTCAAAATGTCTGTAGATATTATTTTTTATTGTGATACAGGTGCAGGCGAGTCTAGGGAAACTGGAGGAAGTGTGAAAGGGAGAGCAGAGTCTACTGATGACAGAGGAGCAGCTCAGCAGCACAACCCTGAACCACTAGGCACAAATGACACAGAT
Organism: Sphaeramia orbicularis; assembly: GCF_902148855.1. Classification (NCBI taxonomy): domain Eukaryota; kingdom Metazoa; phylum Chordata; class Actinopteri; order Kurtiformes; family Apogonidae; genus Sphaeramia; species Sphaeramia orbicularis. The sequence goes on along the minus strand of NC_043967.1, from coordinate 8,534,545 downwards.
TAAGATGAGTCTGTTGTTAGCTTTGATTACTTTGGTCGCCCTCAGTCACAGGTTATACATACATTTTTTTCTTATCATCCTCGTCAAACCCTTAATATCACTATACCAAAAGTTTTTTAATAGCAAAGTTGGAACAAAGCACAAGTGGCTGACTTACTGTGAAAAAAATCAGTCTCTCTACTGCTCTGTTTGTCTCAGGTTTTGCAGAACAGTGTGTAGACCTAACATGTAAGGTTACAATTACATGATTTTAATAATAATCGGTCATGATCTAAAGTGTCATGTCGGCTCCCAGACAGTCTGGATTTTGTCTGTCTTTTATGTTGTCTGTCATTTCCTGTTTTATTTTGTGAAGTTTCCCTCATGTGTCATGTCTGGTGTCTTTACTTCCCTTCCCTGATTGTTTCACCTGTGCTGATTACCTGACTCCACCCTGATGTGTTCCACCTGTGTCCAATTGTCTTCCCGCCCTCTTGTGTATTTAAACCCTGTGTCTTCCCCTGTTTGTGTTCTACACTCGTGTGCTCACTTACCAGTGTTTTGGATCCTGTCAGTCCGTTGTGACCTGTTTTTATCTTTCGACCACTGATTCTGCCCGTTCCTGTTTTGCCTGCTCGTCTATGACCTGGTTCGTTTACCCGACTCCGATTCTGCCTACTCCCTTTGGTACCTCAGCCTCCACCGATTACTTGTGTTTCGACCCTGCGCCTGGATTACTGACTGTGAATTTTTGCCTGTGCCTCATGTACCGTTGCCTTTTGATCTGCTCTCCCGTGTATGACCTGGCCTGTTTTTTGTCCTCCCTTTGCTTATTCCTAGTCGGGGTTCCGTTGGGTTTTTCCCGGTTTGGCCACGCTGGTCGCCAGCTGATCCTACTCACGGCCCAGATGTCAAGCCCCGGACACAGCGGATCCACAGATTTACTAATTATTCTGTGTTGTCTTTTTCCTGGTTAAAGTGTTCAATAAACACCCTTGAACTCACATCAGTCTTTTGGTCTTGCAATTGGGTTCAGCCTCTGTACTAGTCCCATCACATAAAGTGGGCCGGTATGAAACTCCAGGGCTGAAAATGAGTCTCAGTCCGGCCCTGGTGTGAACTCTAAGTACATGGAGCCACAAAAGCAGCACAATGCTTGGATTGGCATAAAGTATGACAACTGTTTCACACCATCAATTTAAAGGTCAGTTTAGTGTTCAACTGAACATGTTGTGTCCTTGTTCCTTGTAACTCCTTTATATGAGTTACATGGACAGCAGACTATCGTGCATAGCTGACTATGGGGCAGATGCAATTTGCAATTTGTTTTAAATGAGAGGTTTATGAGAAATGACTGTTAAATTTCAGTGTGAATGATACAGACTTTATAGTCCAGTACATCACATTTAGATAAATATTTTAGTCCAAATTTATGGGCAATATTGTACTATGATATTCATTCTTATATTTTTTTCATTAGTGTGATCACACAAAAATCATTACTAGAGAGTGAGTTGTTCCTATCTGCAGAGTTTGTTCCTACATTACAGCTCAGGATTGACAGTTATGTTTGAGTGCAGACCAGAGTTAACTGCCCTTTAACAAGTCCAGAACAGAAAAAACAGACTACAGTTGCAATCACCACAAAATTTCTCTCAATATGATTCATATTAACTTTAAGAATGTAATTGTATTCTGATTACTGCCTATTTAAGTTATGCCTGCATCTAAATACTATACAATACTGATATCTAAGCACAGGTCATAACTGCATAGACTTCACACTGTCTTTCAATGAGATGTTGTGATGAAGATAACAAACCCACTTACGTTTCCTTGTAGTCCTTCAGTACTCTGTTAGTGTAGAAGGTGGCAGCATCGTTCATCTCCTTCACATAGGGGCCGGGCTTCTGAACCTGTGAGAGACTCAAATTCATTAGAAAAGGTCCTCTCACTGTATGATGAAAGTATAAACTGTTAGTACAGAATGTTGATGAACTCCAGATTTGTCTCCGTCTCAAGTAAAAAGCAGAATAGCTCATAGTGACATCTTGAACCTGGAAGTTTGACTTCAAATTGTTTGATATCTCCTGAGGGGAAAAGTACCCATGTGACAGCGACTTACACTGAGCAGAAACCAGCATCAGAGCTTTTTATTTATGCACTCAAGTGGAAGAACTTTGATCTTAATCTAAATGATATTCATCTCAAAACTCAGGAGGAGAGATCATGAGCTGACAGGAAACAGAGCCTGATGAGAAAACAGATAGTAGAATCTTATTTGTTACAGAAGGACAAGTATGGTAGTCTGAGTTTTTTGGTCTATCTCCATGCAAGTTCATTACATATAATATGGATTTAATGCTTCAGTGTATATCTTGTTGCTTCCACACTGGACTTATTATTTTTGGTTAAGTTTATTTACTTACTTGTTTTGTATTCACACTATTCTACTCACTTTTTTAGATCAGGATAGGTGTGTGTTTTATGCGCTGCAACTACTTTTGTCCTCACCACGGCCACCCAGCCTAGAGCCGGGATGCTCTCGCTGACAGCCGAGAGGTGGTTGAAGAGGCTGCTGCCACGGTTTCGTTCTCTGAAATTCTGAATCTCCTGGATGTGATCGGAAATAGGCTTCAGCAGATCACGCAGCTCCGTCTGCAGGACAAAGACAAAGTTGGAGAATTTGGAAATTTATGAATGATGAAATAGAAAGAGGAAACAGACCATGGTGTGAGAAGCAAATGTGTAAAGGCAGATTCAGATAAGTCTTGAATGAGTCTCAAGCCTGAACACTGGAGTCAAAATTAAAGTCCTAAATTGGGATCAGCCACTCCCATGTCAAGTCAAAATCAAGTCACAGACATTGTATTTTAACCCCAACTGGTCAAGGCAGATGACCATTCTCCAGGAGTCGGGGTCTGCTTGAGGTTTCTACTTGTTAAAAGGAAGTTTTTCCTGGGCACTGTCAACAAGTGTTTGCTGCTGGAGGATTCTGTTGGGTGTCTCTAAATTGTCTTAAGAGTCTGGTTTTGACCAGCCCTATATGTAAAGTGTAATGAGATAAGTTTTGTTATGATTTGGCATTATATAAATAAAATTTGATCAATTGATTGTTCATTCTGGAGTTGAATGAAATGTTAAAGGTACTCAATAGTTATATAGTGATATCATTTTAATTTGTTAAATCAAAATCAACTGTAGGTGTGAATTTGAGGGTGAATGGTTGTTTGTCAGCCCTACAATGAACTGGTGACACATCCAAGAAGGAGTGTACCCTGCCTTCACCCATAGGTCGCTGGGACAGGCTCCAGTACCCCTGCAACTCACAAGGAATGAGCAGTTCATAAAATGGATGGATTTTAATGTGTCATATAAATTCTATTGATTATCTACTGGATCTGTTCTGCAAATTGGCATGTGTTGCAACAAAAATATTTTTTTTCTTTGGCTATGACAAAATATCAGTTGTTAAAGAGGCAAAAATATAGGTAGAGTCACAAGTCATCATTGGTAAAGTCCAAGTTGAGTCATTAATTGCATAATTTAATATAATTGATCCAAAATGTCCAAAGTCTATACACCCTTTTATAAAGGTGACAGTGGTGAGTAAAGCTGCTATTTATCCATCATAATGAAAACAATTTTAACAGAGCGGTCTGGAGAAAGAGCAGCAAGAGGCGGGGGAGAATGAATCATCTTCTCAATATTTAACCATTCTTGTGTTTACTTATTAAAAATGTTTAGATACAATTTTTTGCGACCTCAGCTCTTTGCCGTGCCCACCCAGACCACCCCCCTCTCAGTGCCTCAGAGTCACTAATTCCTAAATTAGGATAAAGGACAGTAACTAATTTTATTAGCCAGAGCCTTTTTCCACTGGAAGTTCCAGATCTCAGCTATAGCTTGTCTCCCAGCCCCCTCCCCATTACTCCCCACCACTCCATTCCTACAAACATTCCTCCGTTCATGGGGAGATCCCTCTGGCCTTGTAAGGCATACCGCTCCTCCAGTGTTTACAGTTTACCTATCACACATGCGCCTGCACGCACATAGATCCAGGAACAAAATGTTTCATCGCTGAATTGCCTACTTTTGATCTGCAGTCAACTGGCTGCTATGTGAAGCAGCTACATTATTGATGAGCTGTTTCTTTATTCAGATGCGAATGCTGCTAAGGTATTGAAGTTAAGGCTAACATGGCAGCTTGGATAGCATCACTTTGTTTAGATGATGATGAGAGTGAGTATCTGAAAAAGAAGGTCTTAACAGGTTCTTTTGGGAAAAAAAATATGGTAAATGTACAGCTCATGTGAAGCAGTGCCATATATTGAGTTACAGTACAATTGTGATTTAATGCATGAGTGCATAGCAACAGTAAAAACACAAGTAAATGTTCTCTTTTCTCCCCAACAAATTCTTCTCTCAATTAGATACACATGATCTCCATAAGCACAGATAGACACCCCTTTCTCTTCACTGTCTGCTTTTATTCTCACTAAATCCTGCTAATATGTGCCCACTGCTGCTTTAAAGTGATATCGCACCAAGGGTCAAAATGGACTATATAGCCATTAAAAAAAGCAAAAGAGGTCATAAGGTAATAAGCTTCGCTTTAGAGTAAGTCTACTGAAGAGAAAACCAGAACACATGACTGTTAAACCATTCGCCATCCTTTCGCTTTTCAGTTTGTCAGTTTGTTCTTTCTTGATAAACATTTACTCCTATCATCACTGCACAACAAAAATTAATAAACAGTCTAATACTTAATACTCTAATAAACTACTAATACCACACAGAGAAAATCACCTACTACTGCATTCAAACACATTATCAGTGTGAAAAGTCAAAGTAGCCATACCATGTCATGTAGCTCTAAGAAGTCTATTTTTCACAAGATGAGCTGAAAAACATGCCTGTATTCAGTTTGGTGACATTACGTTTCCCAGGAAATCCAAAGGGGAGTTCAAAGAGTTTATTTTGCTGAAGAATGAGGAGAATTTCAGATTTAACCCATAAAGGAACAGTTAATCCTTTGGTTTATCACAAACATTTGAGATCAGCATGTTGGGAATACATTTACTGAACAGGAAGGGGATGAAATGTTGTAATGTGGAAAGTAACTAAAGCTGCCATTAGTAGTGGAGTAAAAAGTATAATACTTAAAGCTACACTGTACGATCTGGCATTTTTACACTTTTCTTTTGTAATCTTATAATGCTCCTAATAAGCTAAAATGTAAAATGAATCCACCAGGTTTTGAAATTCAATCATTTTTAATTCTCATATATTTCTGATGAAAGTCTGACCAATCATTTCATTCGGTCTTAATAAAATGATTGGCCGAGCTTCCTGTCTGTCTGTCATCTGTTGCCACGTCCCACATCAGTTACCAGCGCCTCTGAATCTGACTCCATGACCAGTTTCACTACTCCTCCTGTCAAGGGGTGTGAATGGATAGAGCTCAAATGCACAGTGCTGAAGGGAAAAAATAGATTTATTAACAGAAACAACAACCAAGGGGAACAAACAGAAAAACCCGATTGCTGCAGTCAGAGTCTGGTGAATGAAGGATGGTGATAAAGTCTGGGTAATTATGGGGTGATGAGGTGCAGTGAAGACAATGATCCAGCGCTGCGCAGCCACAGACAGGACCCTTAAATACAGCTCCTGATAAAAAAGGAGCCGCGGCTGTGCAGCAGGTGGATGATGGTGTGTCTGATTGCTGAGGGAGGGGTCCGCAGTCACGCTAGAGCGGACTGTGACACTTCTGCCTCTACCTCCGCTTCCCACCACGTGCGCCAGGGGAGGACAGGAGCATCAGGCAGGGGGAAGTGGGCGGGACTTTGGAAGAAGGCGGGTTATTCATGTACAAAGTGCTTTGTGACATGCCAGATCAGTAGGTACAGCTTGAAGTAAAAAGCATGAAACTCCACTGTATACTTACATAATTACATTCCACCACTGACTTTAAGTTTTTAGCAACCCATCCTTTTTATAGCTGGGTAGAAGTATCAGAGTGACTTCTCATGACAGCAGCATTTTAAAGTCCCAGTGGTGAAGAATTGTGATGAAATGGCTGACAGATAGGGTTTTTAACTGAATAGGGAATGACATCAAATCTCTTAAGTGAGTGTTTTAGTGATATCTAGTGGTGAAGTTGCAAACTGCAAACAACTGAATGTCACACTCACCCTGTGCCTCCAGTTGCTACAAAGAAGAAAATCCTCCCTCATTAGAGCCTGTGTTTGTTTTGTCTGAACCAGGCTTTTCAATCAAAGGGATGTTAACTCTGGGCCACATGCAAACATAGTATGTGATGGCAGCGTCAGCAGCAGTGCAACCATGTGATATCATATGGCTGCAACAGACAAGACATGGAAACGGCTGAAACGCAGAAATGGCTGGAGGGAAGCAGAGTAAGCGAAGCTCCACCTGGCAGCAGTAGCTGCAACAAACACAACATGGAAACGGCTGGAGCTCCGCTTCCTTCCAGCCATTTCCGTGTCATGTTTGTTGCAGCCATATAATATCATATGGTTGCACTGCCACTGCCAGGCGGCTGTGCAAACCTCCACTTCCCACAATGCACGTTACGACAAAATTCCAAAGATGCCCGAGTTACCTACCAGCTTTGTTTGTAAACAAATGGTTTGTTTATGGTGGATGGCACTTTGAAACTGTTCACCGTGAGGGAAGAGATTCAGGTGAGTAATCACAAAAAAACTTATGGATTCAGGATACTTAGGCTATGACTGAGGTTTTACAGATCTGATGAAAAATTGGTGACAAAAGTCTCCCGCAGCTTCACCACATGGCCTGGCCAAACCACCTTTGCTTTGATTACACCATGCATTCGCCAACATTGTTTCAATAAGCTTTTGCAATGTCTTAACATTTATTTCAGTCCAGTTACAATTTCTATCAAGATCTTGTACTGATGATGATCCGTGATTATGCACCTGAATCTCTTCCCTCACGGTGAACAATTTTGAAGTGTACTCCACCATAAACAATCCATTTGTTTACAAATAGAGCTGGTAGGTCACTCAGGCCTTTTCGGAAATTCGTTGTGATATGCATTGTGGGAGGTGGAGCTCCACGCAGCTGCATTATGGCTGCAGCAGCAACAAACATGGAAGCGGCTTCACTGCCTCTTGCTACTGCAGCTGCTTGGAGCTCCACTTCTCACAATGCATACCGCAACAAGTTTCCGAAAGAAACGAGAAACTACTCACTCCATTAGTTGGGGTTATAACATTATATTCCAATTCTGCTATTAGGTCCCCCTGAATAACCCCTATATTGCTCACATTGAACCTTTGGACCTTTGACTCAACTTTTCTCTCAATAAGAAGCAGATACAATAAATGAATTAACACCTATATTCACAGATCTCTTTGTATCAAAAAATCTTGGTGCATACGCCTTTGCTGATATGAAGTCAGTTGAGCCAAAGGGGTGGACTGTAGCTGTGGAGAATTTAGACAGAAATACAATGAGCTGACAAAAGGATTAACAACGTCAGTTCACATTATTTGATGGGCAGAGAATGAGCTCAGCGTGTTACAACAGCAAAGCGTCCAATGCCTTGACTTCCTATCCATACACGGAACGGATCAAAGGTAGGAAAGGAGACAGTGACACAATGGAAGGTAGGTAGGAAGGGTTTTTTCTCCTCTAACACTGTAAAACTCCACATTGTTTGTGGACTGCCAGAAGCAGCAATACAGACAATCACACACATCGAGTTAACGGGCCAACTACAGGTCACATGAGAGAGGCTGACTTTCCTTTGCTCCTGCTCTCTCTCTCTCTCTTTGTCTCCCTCTCTCTCCCGTTCACACACACAAAGTCTGACAACAAGCTCAAATATAGAACATGCCCATAAAAAGTCAGAGAGCACAACAGGACTTCACTGCAGAGAAAGGCCAGAAGTTTGTGAGCTGTGTGTGTGTGTGTGTGTGTGTGAAAGACAGAGTGAGAGAGAGACTGAAGGGCACTGAGTCACACACATTTCTCAACCCTCACTGATCTGTAGTGAGGACCACATATATAGACATGAATGAATAAATGTGGTTGATACATGTGTGTTGTTTGTGAAGTCTCAAGCCTACAGTCTTGACTTCAGTCCAAACCCTGAATCTCATGTCTACAATCAGTATGAGAACTACATTGCAGCCTTCAGGGGAGCTCACTTCTTCGTGGTCTCTTTTACATGGTCAAAAAGGGAAACCACACCCTTTATTAACGCTGTATCTGCTGTTTCATGTTATGAAAGTGGAAAATACATTTTTGTCTGTGGATTTTGAAAAAAAAAAAGTCAAACCACTTCTCTGGCCACTGTTACTGTTCATTTTCTGTTTTGCTGTAATAGCACCAGGGATTTGGAGTTGTAGTAAACTTGAGATCAGTCTTGGTTTTACTGTGTCTTGTCTCAGATGAAGAGGACTCATATGTCCATTTATGTCAAGACAAGTTAAAACCATGACTGTGGGGATGTTACTAAACTTAAATCTGAGGTACAACTTCCTGCCTCAAATGCAATCAATAATGACACCTAATTTGTAATTCGCAATTTTTTGATGATTGATGATGAAAGATGATGATAATAAACTTACTGGGTCTCAACACTGGTTGTTGTGTAAAACCTGGTTGTTGTGTCTCTGGCCCAGTCTTGGTTTTGGTAGTCTTAACTACTACTTGAACACTAGCTGCCACATTTTCTTGAAAACAATGTGCTATTTTTATTAAAGGGTTAAGAGGTAATATTCAGTGCCAAATAGGGATGGGAATCGTTAAGAATTTAACGATTCCGATTCCATTATCGATTTTGCTTATTGATCCAATTCCTTATCGATTCTCTTATCGATTGTCATTGGGTGAGGGAATAAAAGAGTACAAACAGGTGTGTTTGCATTAACTGTCTTCTATATTTCTGTCTGCACAGAAAATATGCATATACAGTATGTACAAATAATAATAACAGATGACGTCGGGCCCGGTTCGGGGGGGGGGGGTATCGGCGTGCAGTGAAAGTGAAACTAAAGATGCTTTACAAATTCCTCTATTGCTGCATTTCCACTACGTCGAACCAGTTCGACTCGGCTCGACTCGTCTCCCATTGTTGTGCACCTCATTCCTTTCCCCTACCTTTGGAAACTTGGATTTGGGTACGTTTGTTGTCCGCACCGAAACTGGAACTGGGCCTGGCGTTCACTCTGCCACTACATTCACAAGTGTCGCTAAGTAGCATATCAAATACATGACATTCCTGTAAATGAATCACATGCTGTGGACAAATGTTTGAGCAGATTGGAGGGATTCCACCTTTTGAAGACATGGAAGCTTTGCAAGTGTTCCAGTGGACCTGGTGTCATCTTTTTAGACCGTTTCTGCCTCAACACCATGTTGGCTACGTTCTGACCAAAACAATGCAGCGTATGTGTGATGTCATCATGCATGCGCAACGAAGGCAGAACTGATAAGCAGAATCGTTAAGGAGGCAGGCAAACGATTCCAAGGAATCGAGCTACTGGGATCCAGTTCTCAAAAAGAACTGGTTCTTGATTCCTATCCCTAGTGCCAAATAGAGGGTATGCACATATATCACTTCCCCCCTGGGCCACGCCCCTCTAAGTCAGACTGAGTTGCAAAAACCAACCTGCTCAACATGACGGAGTATAGCAGTAAACACAGCGAGACCGGGAAAATGTGAAATATGAAATTAAATTAAGGACAATTGGACTCGACATGGATTCGTACGAGCTGCCAAAGAACAAGTGGTTCACGAACACTGACATGTGAACAGAAATCGCATATCTGGATGTCCAGGGTGTAGGGGATCGTTATTTTTACCTGAAACAAATATACATGGTTTCATCATCACTGATGACCAGGGGCTATAACTAGGGCCCAGAACCAGCTGATCCAAAGTGCATTTCCAGTAGACCGTGTACTGACCCCAGTGAATATATGCATGATCTACTGGGACTGAGGAGATTTACATCTAGTTCAGATCAAGTACTTTATACAACACAGATACTACTGCTGTGGACCAGCAGGGGACCACTGGATTCTGGGAAATTAGGATATTTTTCCCACCTGTTTTTAAATCATGACATTATTCTTGTAATATTATGGCTTTATTGTCAGAATATGACAACTTTAATCTCATAAACGAATGACATTTTTGTTAAATTATGAGTCTTTTTTATAACTACAACTTTATTCTCATAAGATTGTGATTCTTTTTGTATTCGACTTTATTATCACAAAATTACGGGTTTTGTATCGATATTTTATTACTTTAAACTCGTAGTAACAAGTGTTTTTATTTTCTCATGTGGCCCTAATACTCCGTTGTAGCTTTATTCTCCAGTAGCCCCGTATTTGAAAAACTAGGTTAGCCTCAGTTTAAGTTAGTTTATTAATCATGTAGGAGCACAAGGTTCATAATCACAAAATGAAGACAAAAACCATGAAAGATCTGATCATGAAACCAAGAGCTTTACTAAGAAGTAACATTACCAAAAACAATACAGAATTTAAGGTATGATTTTACCCAAAAATGCAGCATAAATTAATGTTACCTGATAAGAATCGGGATCCACAAATCTAGGTTTGGTTTCCTGGATTTGTGGATTTATCTACTTCTCTTTTCTTTGTCTTTCGGTGTCTGTAAAATGATAGCTCCGACTGCTTTTCAAACCTGTTCATACAATCAATCTCACAACAACTCTTCCACATTTTTTATTGAATACTGTTCTTAAGTTTAGACAGTATTGAAGCCAACGTTGCTACTCATCTCCCTCTGTCTGCCACTCAGTGGGCGTAACTGCGGTGACTTCCACTAGCGGTGATGTCACATACCCTCTATACCATAAAGTTGCCAAGGTGCAACAACCATGGCATCAGAGTGAAGTCAATGTGGCAGCATTTTTGATGTGTAATACTGCCACTGGCTCCCAGATGCTGCTCTTCAAAGGTCTGGTCCCTTTGACATCCTCTGCAGAAATACTAGGTCATTATATTTATCCCAGGAGCCACTGTGGTCTCATTCATTCCTTCTCTGCTTGATGTGTCAGGTGTCAGCCTTTGATTGACATGTATGATTGACAGCTTGCTCACCCGTCAAGTCAGAATCTTTGAACTTCTGTTTATCGAATAAAATTCTTTTCCCCCTCACAGACAGATTAACTGTAAGTGGGGTTAATAAAATTCAATTACAAGACTGTCACACCAATGTTTTGTACATTTTAACTTTTCACTGTGTCTGTAAGTTAGCATCATCGCCGATCCTTGTGCTCCCCCAGCTCCACCCTTTTATCCAAATATGGTCACTTCTGGTTCCAAAGAAACTTGACATCTCAAAACAGAAGACCAAAAACCAATGAGTGACATGTTTACTTTTTCATACAGTCTATGATAGTCATCAGGAAAAAATCCCCTGCTTTACCCTTCACAAATACACCATTCCATTCCTACAGTCAGATCCCAATTAATCTTAAACACTGAACCTTAAATCCCTTCCTGGTGGGCTCTGTTAAAATGCATTAACAGTGAATCACCCTCAAACATGAAAAATAATGCAGTTTAACTCATGATCCAAACCAATGAAAATACATGCATAGGAAAAGTAGCATACAGTCTTAGATAGATCTTCACACATCATGGCAAATATGTCACTGAGAGGAGTCGGACAGCTCCGCAGTTTACACTATTCAGGTTGTTTGAGGAAGACTTTGCAAGACATTCATAGTTCCTTTTTCACTGATAACAATAATTGTAAAAATGTTTAATATCTGATTTGATAATTGTCCAAGCTGATTTCCGTCTCCTGTTTCCTCACCTCTTTCTCCTCTTTGTCATGTGGTACTGGGTCAATCCCACTCTCTCTCTCTCTCTGTAAAACCCTCACCCTTTCCTTGTTTGCATTTCAGACAATCACTGAATACTCTTTTCACCGCCTCTCAACCAATGACCTGACAGATAGGCGCTAATCACTTCCTGGTGGGCTCTGTGGACCCTGTAACACACACACAACAAAAACAGAAGGCCAATGGGATGATATCATACACACACACACACACACACACACACACACACACACACACACACACACACACACACACACACACACACACACACACACACAAACACACACCCAACCCCCTTCTCTATACGTAGACATGTTGGGAATGTGTTGTACTAGCGTTTTCCTAGTCAAAGAGCGATGTAATCCCTCTGTGAGCGGCTCAGCCTGCAGGGGAACACAGGAGGGGAGGAAACAGACTGACACTGAGTTTATTCTCTATTAGACAAATAAACCTCTTACAAGAGATGAAAAGTTTAGAGCAAACACTTACCAGAAACATCAACAAGCAGCCAATCATAACTTGTCAAACCACATCACATGATATACCATTTGTTGGGTTGTCTGTCTGTCTGTCTGTCTGTCTGTCTGTCTATCAGCAGGATTATACAAAACTGTCCCAGTGCTTCCCCAGCTCCCCGCCTCAACCTCCCATCATAGGTTTTCTATCTTCAGTTCTTCTTCCTGCACCCATTCCAGTCTTTACCAACACCCACCTATTCCTCTTCAGCAATAAACATAACATTCTATGATACCTTGCATTCATAGTGTGCCTTTCCTGCTGCTATCCCAAGCCAGATTTTTTTGTGTTTTTTCTTCATGTTGCTTTTATTTTTGTTTTTAATTCTATATATTTAGTCCTCTTAGTTTTGCTGTCATGATGCAATTATGAACTAACACATTATACTGTCATCATTTATATGTGTTTCATCTCCATTTATACATGACCCTGTGTCTGATGTCCACATACTGGTGCTCCATTTGGTTTCTTTTCTTCTATTTTTGCCTGATTATAGCCTTGGATAACGTCCTGTAATTGGTTGAAAACAACCTAAATATCTTTTCACACTGTAGATAAAACAAACCTTGGTTAAACAAACCTAGGTTCTGTTTGATCTGTACTGAGAATGCGTATATTGGTCAGACCATAGGCTGGCAGTTTGGAAATGCAAAAGCGGTCTTAATTTGATTAATCTCTGTGCTTTCTGGTTCCTACAACTGCACAAAAATGACATTTGGTGAAAGTGAAGGGCATAGAGGCCCTTAGAGCATCAAATCAACAGTCAGGAAGACTATCTCCCTGTGAATTATACTAGACACTAATTTGTCACTATCCCTGAGAACAATCAACTGATTCAGTCATATCTTAACAATCACATAACTTTCAAACTGTTCTGTCACTCTCGTTTTATTCAGCCATCAATTTTCTTTCATGGTTGATTTCCAACCCATGTCCAAAACCTCATCCCCATCATCTGGTTCTGGTTTAACTCTCTAAAGCAGGGGTGTCAAACATACGGCCCATGAGCCAAAACTGGCCCTCCAAAGGGTTCAAATCTGGCCCACAGGATGAATTTGCAAAGATTATACAGACATTAACAATCAAGTTGTACTGATCACAAAACTAAATTCTATATTTTTCAGTGCCAGATGCCCTTTACTAAATGTTTTATGTATTTATAGATCCACTGTAATCTGTAAATTGAAATGCATATGTATAAATGATAAGCTGAGGCATAATATTGTTAAAACTGCACTTTTTTAAACAAAAGAAATTTTAGGTTGTTCATAGAATTTCAGGTGATTCACATTTTTTGTTTAAGGATAGTTTGTAAATGTAAACATGTCCATAGTATAATATTTTTTGTACTAAAACAAAGAGAAGAATTTAGAGTGCTCATTATTCCTGTTATTATACTATTACTGTACTGGTCCGGCCCACTTGAGGTCAAATTGGTCTGTATGTGGCCCCTAGACAAAAATGACTTTGACATCCCTGCTCTTAAGGCATCATAAGCTCTATCCATCCTCTTGAACACCACGGATGTCTAGGCTCATAACTTTAACTCTTTATTCATGCCCTCACTGCTCATGGTGATCATCCCGCTGGGGGCTGCTTTTGTTCATGATATTTCACTACACTTATACTACAAAGGTCCTCATTTTCTCTTCATTTCACTTTAACTTTCCCTTGATTGAAATAGGCTTTGGCTCTCTTAGCCCAAACTGTGGGACCTTGGCAGAGACATCTACACAGTGCAAGTGTTGTATTGCCTTTTACTGTGGATTTTTTTCTGTGTACGGAAGGTCTAAGAAAAACAGACCAGAACTGAGTATTTTTTGTTATTGAGGTAATATATTTTATATTTTATGCAATATCAATATACAACTGGTTGCTGCAATTGCAGAGTAACTCATGATGCAGTACAAATACGATAACAATAGTATCACATACCGGGATTCTATGATACCTTGCATTAGTTATACTATACTACAAGCATCTACATCAATAATACCTTTATAAGAAAAAAGTAGGAATGATGTATGTACTCATTATATCTATGTTTTCTCCCACCCTTATCTACAGTTTAATATAATCAGAGCAACACACAGAGTAGAGCTGCCATTATTTTCCGAAAACTTACTGAGAGTATATTTACATAAACAGAAGACAAAATGAACGTTTTTAGCCTTACTGAGAGGATCATTAACCATTTATCTGAAACAAATAAATCTTATTATTGCAATCCATACTAATAACAGGTCACAGTGGGCCTGAACTCTGCATAAAGCCATGCCAGTCGGTCTCTGTGGTAACTGTCTGTTGTTTTACCTGTGCAGGTTCCTGATGTGTTGAAGCCATTTTCAGAAACGTTCTCTGAGTCTGTAGGGCATTGTGTACCATGTCTGCCTGTCAATAAAAATAAGAACAATATTACTCTTAAGATATTAGCACCACAATGCATATTACTGAGTACAAGAAGCAACAAAGGTGTAAATAGTGATTGACATCTGAATTGGTCATATATGTCGGCAGAATTTGAATGGTCACCAATGGTAACAACAGATTTCTCAGAATCACTGATTTTTATGGACATAATAGGTGAGAAAAAATGCCCCTAGAATTGTCTTGATCAGTGATTGTGAACTCACCTTGGGACCCACATTTTTCCGTGTTCACTGGGTCCACAGTTGTAAAAGTCAAAGCAAGTACATGTATTTTTCAAAATTATGCATATTTACAGTGTCATTTTTTACTCTCTGCATTCAGTGCACATTGACAAACATCACAAATGTCCTGCTGATTCTGATGAACATGAGAAAAATTTGCATCATAACCGTTGAACTGTGCTTACATGACATGATAAAATAACTAAAGTCTAGAAAACATGCAGTTGTGTGAGTTGATTTAATTCTAAATCATGTTTTAGTTTTGATGGTTTTATGCAAGTTCTTGGGCTTTTAATCCTTTTTTTTCCACTAATATGAATAAATTCATAATTAACTTACTTAGGCTCATATTTATATTAAACATCATACAAACTGCGGCGTAGCCTTAGCCTGTCAACTTTCAATTAAATGTAGCAACAATTAAAACTATTGCATGTCTTTCATGCTCATCTGTCAAAATAGAAATCTAACATCACATAGTTAAGCAGTTAAAATACATTACTTCACCACACACACATAACACGTTCAGAACGAGTCCACCACCCACTTTTTGTTGAAGTACGTGGATCTAGATTTTTTTTTTTTTAATTTGGTGTTCAGTTCCGGATTTGTTGGTTGTTGACTTGAAGCGAAAAACAGGGTTTAAATTGTTGTGAGGCAGGCTAATTTAACCGTACTGATGATGTGTTGATGCAATAGTAGTAGTGCTCAGTTAAATGGTTATCTGACTTCAGACTTAAAAAAAAATTCAAGGCAGTCATATTAGCACATTAAACAGTTATCTGCTTTTTCCTGTTAGAAACTATCACTATTACATTGACCTTTAAAAATCCACAGTCCATCAATTGTCCTGCATGTGTGCACTGGATTTACAGTACAAATAAAATAAGAACCCTGAACAATAACAAAAATATACATATTATTTTCCCCTCATGCCAGTGAATCTGTCATTGATGGACGTTAAGTATCCCAACATAGTGTTAGTCTTAGCCAGCCATGTCCTGTGCATGTTTGGGAGGAGACCTCTGGTTGTGGGCCAAGGGAACCACCGGGGAGGCTTGTCCATAAAAGGAGCTCTCCAAACTTAAATACCCTACCTCTGGCTCTTATTCACTCAGCCTCTCATCTACACTGTGTTTAAGTGATGAAACGCAGAGATAGAGGGGTCTTCTTTTAACGCACAAACACAAAATCACAAGTATTCTTCATCTATGCTTGAGGAGAATTTCACTTCTTTACCTTTGCTTTTCTTGTGTGTTTTGGAGTATTTTCTGCTGTTTTGGGTCTGTTCCAAGGACATAAGGCAGCTATTATTGCCAACTCGTTTACATCAAAACACACTTTGCAGTCCTACAGGGAGAGCAGGTCATTACCAAATAGGAAATGGTGCTCCACTAGTGGTTTGATAAATGAATGTAAGGTCAAAGTTCAATAATACTCCCATCCTTGACTCTGTAGTGGACAGGAAACACACACTGCATATCTACTACTTGGATATTGTGAACATAGGCCTCCCATATACACTCATTATTATCCTTCATCTTAAAAAACAAAAACAAAAAACCAGTGCATATCTATGTGGGATCATGAGTAGGACAAATCCATTTGTTTATGAATCTACCGCCCATGAAGCAAAGTTTGGCAGAGAGAGAAGAACTGTACTTGTTTCTCCTCTGGTATTCATAACGCTCCATGAGTGTAAGAGAGAAAGATGAACATTATGTATAAACATTCACGTAAAAGTACAAAACAGCCTAAAATTCTTCATATATCAAGAGAATGATCAAAACAGAGGTAACTTTCAAATCAGCAACTTTCAAAATCAGAGCAAACATCCATACTGTTACAAGGACAGAAGTGCTAAGTAACAAATATTACAAATACCTCATGACTATCACTTTTCAGGTATGTCTACTGTATTTTTCAGAGGACTTTGTCATTTTACTCCATTCATTTTAACACAAATAATTTTAAAATTTTCAAAACAGACTTGTTACTGTATTTTGAATCCATTTAAGACAAATTATCCATTGTAATTTTTACATCTTTGCAGGCTTAAGTGAAATGAAGACTCAACCTGAATGGAAACGGTTACTGATTTTTTTTTTTTTTAGAGATACATAGTTGTCACAACATAACAATGCTACAAACACATGTTGATCATATACAGTAGAGTGTAATACATTGCTGTAGATTAAACTACCAACGGTTTATAAAGTCATTGAAATAAGCTCAGACTTAAACATAGACAGCAGTACTCTGAATTTTTGCATATCACTTACATGTTTCTCCACCTCATTTCCTATGGCTTGGCTCTGGTTTAGGTAGTCTGACACTGGGCCTCGCAACAACACATCGAAAGCCTCAACACACTGAGACATACCTGGAGACACACAGAGAAATGACCTCCAACTCTTATTGACTTTTAAGCTCTACCACAGTGTAAAAATGATTTACTCATAACTATAGGGTATGCACACACATTTGGCGCCATTAATGTAATTAATTAATGTTTATTATATGTCTGTCCTTAGAAGACTTTGTGCTATTGCGAGTGACATGGATAAAACATCAGCATTAGCATGGTTTACCTTACTCTTGAAAAGGCAAATGTCAAGTACAGTAAATGGGTCAATCTGTCTTTTATCAGAAAGATAATGAGCTGCATTTGGCTCACAGTCAACTTGAGATATTACACAATAATTTTTAACAGTAGTTAAAGTAAAGATCTAGTAGAATCTAGTAGATTACAGGATCAAAAACAGTGTTTCTATCAACTGTTAAATTTGCAAGGGATTGTACTTTTTTCCTCATTAATCAAACTGTTTGAATAACACAGAAACACATTACAATGTACAATATAGTCAACAGTTCGATTTCATGCAGCGACTTATTACAGCTAAAATATCAGTTGGCTCTGTTTTCCTCACTCTGGTGAACAGAAATATCAAGTCACTAAAAAATAAAATTATTAGGTACACAACAAGTTGTACTCCTCTTGTAATAAAATGGAAACGTTACAGAATCATTTTATTAGTGAATATAGTTTTATTATGATGACAGACCTCCCAGGTGTGTGTCCATGTAATGGCACAACAGCTCTTCCCATTTTTTAAATGAAATGTTTTCACATCACTGAAGCCACTCTGGGGGTTGTCTTTATGCCAATCAGTGAGTGACTTTGACATGATCTAGAGCTACTTTTGTGGCAACTTCCAGATGAATTTTTCTCCACATTTAACCTTTCCTAAGTGATTTATCATTATTTAATCATAATATTATCCATTTATTATAATATTATTCTCTTTCATTTTTCTATATTACATTTAATGACCATGTAGATGTTCAGAGATAATTCAAAGATTACATATTGATGTATAAGGTTACATCAATACAGACAACACTGAAGAACAGGATAATTTTCCAGTAAATTTGTTTGACATCACAACTCTGTAAAACTGTTAATTGGTGAATTACAACTGCAGAACCTGACTGTGTTCCCATGTTTATTATGGAGTCTCTGAACATTCAAATGCATAATATCTGATGCTGCTAAAAAGCTTAGAAACTGTATTTTACATGAATGTTAGTGGTATAAAAGTTCTTCCGCTTTTTAGATCAGCAGAAGAAATCTTTTTGGGACTCTGAGGATTGAATTAATAGAGATTATTGGTTTCTCCCAGTATTACTTTAAGCAGGGACTTGCCTCCATCGATGCCATTACAGTCCCCATTAGCCATGCCGCTGGACTGCATTGTAACAGATATCTGCTCCAGGCGAGTCACAGCTCGCTCCAGTCGCTCCACTAAACCTTCCATGGTGACGAACCTAGAAAACCAAAACACATTTTATGATGACTAATAGAAGGCATTTTTGTCACCTGAAACATAGATTGCACTTTCACATCAATTCTGATTTGGACCTCAGACAGTGAAAAAGCAACACAGTAACTAAACTTTATTTAATGTTTTGTTGCATTAAAATCCCCATCTGTAAACAAAATCAATGACATACATTTCAGGTTGTGACAGACACCATGATGCACCTTCTTATTTAACACTGACCAGTCATATGCCTCACTGAGTGAGGTAATGTAGGCTTCTTTCCAATATTTATTAGTCAACAGAGTGGAATTCAATCCAGAAACCCACTGCATGTTTACTCAAGGTCTCCATTTGCAAACTACTGCTAGGTAACACGCACATCCTAATCTGACACCTGCTCCCACCATGTCCAACACACCAACCTACTGTGACCTGTACAGAAAAAAACAAGCCATAAAAACATCCATGAGTCCTTCTGCATTTACATGACTGCTGCATAGGCTGTATTGTGTCCCTTGTCTGTAATCTTTGTAAATTATGTCTGGTAATTATGTGTAGCAAATATGTCTGGATGGGCGTCATCTCTCTGGAGAATTCTCCCACCAGTGCCAAATGCCTGTCGCCTGCTCCCAGTTTCTATTTCTGGTCTCTGGGTCACAACAGCTCTAAGGCAGCAAGACCCAGACCCTGGAGAGCAAGATTTACATTGTACATGAACCAGCAATGTTGACTCCACTCCATGGAAGTCTGTCGGCTCTTTATCAACAAGTTATTTTCTGTATTCATTATGTGGGTATTACTATCTGAGATGGCGCTTCATAAAGGATTTACTGTTGTTAGTAACTATTTACTGGTCTTTATTTGAGAAAAAAAATACAAATAATGAGGTTTTTGTTCTGTGCCTGTAATTTTTACATAATTAAATCTTAAATGTTCTTAAGAAAAGCTCATAGTATATATGTATTTTTCCTCATAATTCATGCATGAAAAGATAAAAAAGTAGAGACACAAATGGGGAGACACAAATTTAGTGTCTCCCCAGAACCAAAATTTATTTAAAAAAAAAAAAAAAAAAAAAAAATACAACAAAAACAAAAAACAACAAAATAAAACATCATGCATTGCCATGTGTCTCTAGTCTTTGATTCTGTGCTTTTGTAGTTGGGTGCTTCTATGAAACTGGGTACATTTTGGTACCTGGTACTTTGCCAGTAATAAAAGAGAAATTTACATGTTACATGCAGATTTTTTGCATTACATGTAATGTAAAATTATATAAAAATGTGTTTTATCTGAAAAATAGTTTCTCTTTTATCTCAGTAAGTATTTAATTTTAAAATAGACCCAAACTGCTTCCAAACTTGCTTCATAACATTAGTCTACATCTGGTTTGAATTTTTAGCCCCCATGTCCTGTTTTTAGGTACCAGATTCATAGAAGCACCCAGCTATATATATATATATTTCTTTTATTTTGTTCATGAAGGTAAGTACAAGACAAGAAAAAAGTAAAACCAAAAGACACTGAGACTCTCAGTTGAGAATATAAAGAAAATAAGCCCATGAAGAAAAAAAACAAAAACCGATATTGTGATACTTGTCATTATCATAATTACAACAAATAATTATCATGTGATATCTTCCAGCCCTAGTTGACAAACTGTCTGTAGGTGTCATCCAGTTTTCCAGTAAAAGACTTATTCCAAGATAATGACTACTGGTACTTCACGTGATTATACACTGATGAAAACATAATTATGAATACCATTATCAAGTGATATTTTTGGCCAAATTGTGATATCTGTATAACTTTAATCGCCTAACACTCCTGCTTCATTTTGCATCATTGGCTATGACCTGAAAGAAAATATGACTCAGGCAATTATGCCATGAGGCTGACAATATTATATTCCATTTCTGTATTTAGATCCTCCTGAATCACCGAAAAATCTTAGTCACTGGACCTTCAATGACCAGAGACAGTCAATGCCTGCGCACCATGACAATGCAGAGAAATGGACAAAGACAATTAGCTCATCAGAGAAACTAAACCACAAATAGCCAGTTAACCTTCTGCTTCAGAAACACAGACACAAAAATATGACAGTATTGAAACACAACACAGTGCTGCATTGAACAGTCCATGTTCTATGTGTGCTATGTGTCATGTCTGGTAACACAGACACATTCTTCAGTGTGTTTGTACCGACAGGTGGGCAACAACTCTGCCATGTAAAGACCCCCAGATCCCCACCGACAGCTGACAAAGCACACAAGCACACATGCTTCCACCAGTGGAAAAGATATGAGGGAGTTCAGTTGGACCTGCATGAGTCTCCTGAACCCTGTGCACTGGTATCTGATCTTTGGGGGGCTATATTGGGCCACAACCATGTGCTGCTATGGATACTGTAGGATATATCAGTGTAGGTCTCCATGTCCTGTACTGGACCGTACCCTGCTCTCCTCACAACAGGGCCACAAGGAAACAGATTTCATTCATATTTTTTGATATATGTAAGGAGTTGTAATACATAACTCCTGTATTTTACATAGAGACAGACTGAATGCTATTTTTTCTCTCATTCACTGGTACAGATTTTACAAACTATCAGTTGAGCTTGTTATTTTGGGTTTTTTTTTTTTTAGCTTTTTTTTTTTTTTTTTTCCATTTTTATGTTCTGTTTCAGAGCTTTTGATAAACTATTTTGAGTTAATGTAGATGTGCTGCAATCCAGATTTATACATACATATAGGTTTATTTCTTTCTATATCAGTTACTCAGTTTCTGATCAAGATGAACATATTGTATATTAATATTACCTGATTAATCATCTGTTGGCTTTTTCATGCTCAACTATAATTACTATATTAGCAATAACACAATCCATAATCAGTCGACCTCGAAACTGAATTTTTACCAGCATTGCAGTTGACATCATTGTGTAAGCTAAATCAGTGGTTCCCAACCTTTTTTGACTCGTGACCCCATTTTAACGTCACAAATTTCTGGCAACCCCAGACATTCAAAACAGAGACATTTTTCTCTTGAAGATGTCTTATTGGGGCCAGGCGGGTGAAGAAATCTTTCCATTCTCTGTTTGGTTCTGTTTTGACTGTGTCCAGCAGGTTGAAGTGTAGTAACGTTATTACATGATTGGGTCAATCAAGATACGCCCTCTCAGATGTTATATCCTACATTTTATTTGAATTTGATTTTTATTAGGAAAAATGTGTGGTGTTTTAATTATAATGAAATATACAGTATATTGAATCATTAAAGAACATTTTTATTAGTAATTTATTTACTTTTTTTTTTTTTTTTTATCAATTACTAGAAATTTCAGGTGACTCCATATGAATTCTAGGTGACCCCATATTAGGTTGAAAAACACTGAGCTAAATGGTTCAAGTAACATCTACATGTCCTTAATGTCCCACAAGTACAAGTGGTTCATCTTGAGGGTTCTGTGTTGTGGGGATTTTATTTTATTTATGCTTTATTTAACCATAAAGGTCACACTGAGATGCAAGATCTCTTCTTCAGGGAGTCCTGATTAAAATAGCAGCAACACAAAAAACAGTTTCACAAATTTAGATCACAAGGATCACATGATCTTCATCAATAGATGGTGTTGATGTGGATGCAGATGTCCATGTGTTGCCAGTTCCAGAAATAGCATTTCTTATGCCTTCTCATCCATGGTTGTTTAAAGGAGAAATTTAAAAATTAATAACAATGAATTTAATAGTTCAGTGAGTGATGTTTAGGAGTGAAGATATAGATCACAACCAGCTGAACACCTCCCCCATCCTCAACCACAATGGCTTACAAAAAAGTGAGCTAATTTAGTTTGTAGTACATGGATCCAAACTCACACATATGTGACAGTAATGCACTAATGCACTGTAATGCCTAATGTCACCTGATATAAAATGGGAAAAGGATAGGAGGACGTTTGTTCTGAGCTGCCTTAGAAGCATGGTGTAACATGGTGGAATCATTGTGGCTGTTGGTAAATGTTGGTAACCCCCCCCCCCCCCCCCCCCCCCCCACACACACACACACACACACACGTAATAAAAACAAAATTATTCTTATTTCTAGGTGATGATACATTAATAATTCCCGATATTACACTCTACTTAGATCCGCCTAAACCCTTTTAAATCTTACACACTAGACCTTTAAGTTCAGCTCAACTTCTGAGCCAAAACAACAACTACGACATGAAGCTGAAATGAGTGTTTCCAAAGACAACAATGAACTCTAAAGCTCAAATAATACTGTTATGTGAAAGTCAGACGGACTCTTTCCAGGTGCCCATCATGTAGACCTTCCCAAGGCTCCAACCCAGAAGCGCACTGATGCTCCACAATAAAACATGACATGGCACTGGCATGCTGACAGCACTTTCACCGCCCCTCACTTTAAATCTGTGACGTGGGGTCGTGGCAATGTCACCGTTACTCTTTCACGCAAAGGTGACTTTAAAGATCTCTACAAAAATGAGAGAATTTCTGTCCTTTGTGCCAAATGATTAAGACTGCTTTACGCACACGGCGCATTGGACATTACGCACACGTTCTGTCGTTCTTATCCCTTAAGGCAAGAAAAGAAATCAACTAAACTGTGCATTCATTAAGACGTTACATACATAAAGACGGTACAGAAGCAGCTTACCTCCCTCCTCTGCTGGATGAACTGGATGTTTTGATGCGGTTGTCAATATCCAGGGACGGATTGGCGGCTGTGTGCTGCTGCCTTACGGTCCCCTGCGTCCCTGCCCCGTCACTCAGCTGCGCACAGCACCGGGACTCTTCCGGGATGTCCTAATTAAGACACGGCTGAACCTGAGAGCGCACAAACCGGGACCGTGACTCAGAGCTGCAGATATCTCCTCTGGGACTGGACGGACGGACGGATAGTTCGCATGCAATATGGTAGCTCAGAGAACCTGGCCAAAAATAAACTAATGACTGTGGCACCAACTGAACCTTAAAAGAGGAAAAGAAGTCTTTGGAAGTAAAGTAAGGTAAAACTTAAGGCAAAATGGAAAGTCCCCTTTTTCTAATGTCCCCTCCAACATTGTTGACAATAACTATAATATCCTGGAGACCCTTACATCCAAAAGTGTAAATGTGAGATTTATAAGCAGGCTTTTCCACATACCTCTGATTCAATGCATTTGTTGAAATCCGCAGTGATAAATATGATATTTCTTTCAGTTCAATAGTTTAATCAAACAAACCCAGAACAGACTGGGTGTTTAAAGGTGTAAGGTCACGACAAATGTTTATGCAACTTTTGGGGTAAAATCAGAGGCAGAAATAAACTGTGTAATGGCTTTTATTGAGGCAAAACTTTAGAATTGCTGGAAAATACACTTCCTATGATGCAAATCCAACACATTTCATTAGAAACCCACCTTTGTAATGCAGGGACCTGAGCTGAGGTATCACTGATATCCGTGCTTTTCAAACCTAGAACCAGCTTTAATTTTATTACATCATTAGATCAGATGCCAGGATGATATGGGTTTCACCCATAAGGCCTTGCTGCATCCCTGTCGTGGTCATCCAGATATGTAGACCAGTGTGTCATGTTTCAGAGGGGACAGAAATATACTCCATTGAGCTATGTAAAAAAGACGGCTCAGACACTGCAGTGGACTCCTTTTGACATGACTTATTGATTAGAGGGTGAATCATTGATAAGCTTGTGACGAACTTTATTATGTGTCAGTCCTGTGTATGCAAACTCTATCTGGGTGTGTCTGTAACGGGAGAGTGTTTCACATAATGTCCTCTCAGGATAGAGCACTACACAATGAGAAGCAGCTTAGCATCTGGCACCTACAGTGTGTTTTTCACCATGTAGCAGGTAGAAGAGTAACTCAGGACACACAAATACAAAAAACCCACATATTATACCTTTTGTCTCTATATATAAAACAGAAAGACAAGTGAAAAAAATGTGTTCAGGACAGGCCCCAAAAGCTCCTGAATATGTCTTGAATAACATGTCTGTCTTCACATGAAGAAATCTCAAGAAGCTTTTTTTTTATTTACAGAACATTTTTATTTATACTTTTGAGTAAATGGTGTTGGAAATCTGGAGTAAAGGTTTTAATATCAACAGGACCTTTGTATTTAAATAGTAACACTTAACATGCCTTCATCCAGTGACAATGAAAAGCTTCTTTAAAAAGATTTTTTGTCATTTCTTTTTTTTTTTTTTTTCATATTTCCCTTGTAAGAAATAGTTCAAGTATAAAAATTCCCAACAGTGTAAAATAGCCCCATCTGAAGAATATTAAGCAAAAAGAAGCACAGCTACTGGAACCTCGACCACAACTATACATTCTAGTGGAGAAAGCAGCATTTTTCGCTTGTTTTTTTTTTTGTTATTATTCTTTTTTTTCCTCTCCTCTAAACACAGAAGAGGCAGGGTACAATCTGCATGCAAACAGGCCTGCATTTAAATAAGGTTCTTCCATACAAAATGCATTAAGCTAACCAATATTTAATGTCATTTTCTAAAGAATCAAAAAGATTTTTTTTAAAAAGTACAGTGCACATAACAGAATTATATCTTAAATAACTCCTACATCAACATTTTTGGTTGAGTATGTTAATAATAATAATAATAATCATAATCATAATAATAATATTGCTAAAACTAATCAATAACTTATATATGCCTTGAGATGAGTACATAATAATATTAATACAGTACTGCCACTAAGTCTCTACTCTGAGCGTCAACATAGTCAACCCTCAAAAATAAATAACCTATCTTAAATAGTAGAGTTCTCTTTTTTCTGTTTTTCTTTCTCTTAAATATCAGTAAAAATATAAGGCACACAGACCAACATAATATCAAAGAGCTGACTCCCCTTCCTCTTCACATGGTGTTCTTGATAGACATGAGGCAGGCCAGTTGTCGGGGGTTTGGGCCTTTGGTGAAAGTATATGAGTGTTGTGTACCTGACACCGCAGGCGACAGCACAGAGGTGGAAGTTGCTGACGGGGGCAGGGGCTGGGGGTTTCAGTGGGGGTGGGGGAGTTCTGCTGTGTGTTGGGGAGAGAAAGTAAGAGAGTGAGGGGTGTGCAGAGTTGGTTCCCAAATGGGCCCAGGGATTAAAATGTGACAGCTCAACAAACGAGCACAAGTGATGCGTTCTTTCCAGAGTGATCCGTCTGTGTGGCGCTGAAGAGGCTCTGTCCACCCCCACCAGCAGCTGGTCTCTCGCCCTCTCTCTCTCTTTTCTTTCTTTCTTTCTCTTTTCTCTCCATCACAGCCAGAGAGAGAGAGAGAGAGAGAAAATGACTGCGCTGCCTTTGTCTCTGTCTGCTATGTGTGCAACTCTGGATGCATGTGTGCGTGTGTGAGTGAAACGTGGAAAAGCAACTGATTTAGTGTTTCTCATTGTCCGAAGCCATTTTCAACCTCTCTCCTTTTGTCAGTGCCTTTGTTCTGTTTGCCAAGTCCCCCTTTAGTCCAAGAGTCAAGTCAGAGTTGATGACATTTTCAGTTTTTTGTGTCTTTTCTTTGTTTTTGTTTTCCCCCATGTTTTTTTTTTTCTTCTTTTATTTTGTCTCCTGGTGATTTGCTTGCTTTGCATAGGTCAAGAGGTTGAGACACAGAATAAAAAAGGGACATTCAGCATCAGAAAGATAAGGTAGTTCTTCAAATATGTGTGACACAATAAGTTACGACTTTTCAGTTCCTCAACTTCCTGACAGAGGTCACATAATAATAGTTAACACGTTGGAAACGGTTCCATTTCCCTGATTATCAGAAATATAAACTCCAAAAATGCACTTGAAAAGACAAAAAGAACAAGGAGAGCCCCCAGTATATTATAATAACAGTTACATATATGTGTGTGTGTGTGTGTGTGTGTGTATGTTTGTATGTCTGTGTGTGCGTGTGTGTGTTATGAGGGCATCAAAAAACCAAACACTTGTGGCATTCCACAAGTGAAACAACAGTTTCTTAAACTAACGTTAAAGACAGCAATAGGACTTAAAGGCTTAGTTTAACACCTATACCAACCACAGTGATTAGTTCCTGCATTTCTTCTCTAGAAATAAGTACTCTACTACAATGATAATAGTAATGATAATAATAATATAATAATAATAGTTATAACAACAACAATAAGAGTAAATCACTTTTCATTATTTGTTCTGCGGCTTTTTTTCATTTTCTCATTTTTTTGGTAGAAGCACAGCAAGTTGGAAAGTTACTGTAAAAAGTTCCCACCTCATCATCATCATCATCACTACCACCACCATCATGACCTTTGAAAAGCAACTGCCTCTGAGTCGCTGACACACCCACCCTTAAGACCACTCTCTCTTCCTTTTCCTTCATGGCTCCTTCTCGTGACCACTCAGCTGTGGCTTGGGGCGGGACTCCCCCCCCACATGTCCAGTGGCTGCAGTGGCTGCTATTGCATGCGGTCGGTTTGCAGCTGCTGAGGCTGGTATTGGCCAAAGGCTGCAGCTGCGGCAGCAGCCGAGCCTGGGGC
Source organism: Sphaeramia orbicularis (assembly GCF_902148855.1). Taxonomy (NCBI): domain Eukaryota; kingdom Metazoa; phylum Chordata; class Actinopteri; order Kurtiformes; family Apogonidae; genus Sphaeramia; species Sphaeramia orbicularis. The sequence goes on along the minus strand of NC_043967.1, from coordinate 8,507,157 downwards.
GGCGGTGGCTAAAGGCTGCTGAACTGCGTAGCCATAGCCAGCAGTTGCCACATAACCCCCGGCAGCAGGTGAAGCGGCATAAGGATACTGCTCGTATGCTGCAGCAGCCGCAGCACTGGCTGCGGCTGCAGAATACTGAGCGTAGGCAGCTCCGGTGTAGTCGATGTAAGGGGATGATGCGGTGGCAGGTGCAGTGGCTGTTGGCTGCACATGAGGGATGACCACACTAGGCTGCACAAAGGCCTGAGGATACACATAGTGGGCCGGGATGCTGTGGGACAAACACATACATTGAGATGGTTAATTTGATTGAGCACCAGCATCACAGTGTAAAACCATCCCAAAAAACCACCCTCAAACCCAAATCCATCACACTGCGCCCAAGCGCCCTCCCTCCCTCCCTCCCTCCACCCAGCCCAGTCCCATCCACCAGTAAAGAACACCAAGAAAATGACTGCTAGTAGGGATTAGGACAATATAGGGTTGCCAAAATAGAAATTTATCTGTGAAAAGAAGATTGGAAGGTGAATAAAAATGCCCAGAGATTGAACATTTCTCCTGTGGGTCATAACATCTATTCATCTGTTATCATAAAATCGCATCTTTAGAATCACATTCAGAGCAAGTGAAGCCTGCATGATTGTGTCATCTTTGCTGTCCCATTGAACAGTTTGGATTTTTGGTGAGTTTGAGATTTTGGGATACAGAGAAGCAGAGGGAGGTGAGATGAAACTGAGCTGTAACCGGCAGCTTGTCCGTCAGTCACATGTGGATTTGGCTCTGGTGTGTCCCTCCTGGAGGGGGGTGAAAGTGGGTAGTGAGAGGGGGAGCTTACAGTGCCGAGGGCGGGGGTGCGGACAGAGGAGATGAGCCCAGAGAAGCATTGTGAAAATGTCACTGCCACTTTGACAGCTGGACAGTTTTCAAAAAAGACGCTGCTGGCCATTTCCCCCTCTGTGTCGGGACAAAGAGTCAGGAGGCAACGGGGGGAGCCGGGACTAGGCTCTGCACCCAGAGGGATGTTTCGATTAAATAAACAATTATGAACAATGAACACATTCTGCCCTCCATGACATAGCCTTACCCCGCCCCCAGACTCTATAAGGTCTGGAAACTCAGTTGGTGAGTGTGCATGAGGGGAACTTTTGAAATTTACACTACTTATTCAGAGAAGCTCAGCTTCAACTTTTAACTGTAGGTGGAAGCAAGAAAAAAAACTCTTCAGAGTTTAAAAAATAAATAAATAAAGAAATAAAGGCAAATTCATTCTCAGAATAAGAAGATTCAGCCTTGACAGACTTATGGAAACAATTTGATGTTTGCTGCACAATGAAAAAGAAGAGCTAGTCATCTATTTTTGGTGTCAGTTTCTGTTCAAATGAAGACAAAATTCAAAATCTCTTGGAGGAAAATCATGGAAACTTAATATAATCATGAACTTCAGCTGCTTTGGACTCTGGATAAAGGGAGAGAGTAGATAGAGAAAATGTTAAAGACCGAAAAGCAGGATCTATCTATCGTGGCAACCCTATTGTGAGCACTCCATTATCCAATCCAATCACATCTCAACCGAAAACAGTGGGCTCAAAGAGAAACAGGAAAAACAAAAACAACGGCAAGGCGTCAAAGAGGAGGAAATATGTAAAAATAGTCCACCTCCACTTGAATGTTTACAAGAACGACAAGGGCACAGCACAATCACTCAACTGAAAAGACATGAAAAAAGGAAAAAGGGAGACGTAAGCTGCATGAGTGGGTATGTAGAGGTTTGGTGTGGTTGTCACTAGAGGTCAAAGGTCAGTGTTCTCACTGTCAGATTTCTCAGCCTTTGTAAAATCAGTGATGCACATGCACGCACAAACACACACACACACACACACACACACACAAACATACACATCTTCCACAGATCTACATGTCAGACCAATTTATGTAGTCCTGTAACAAAATTTGTGGATTGAAAAGATTTAGTTTCCCCAGAGAAACATTATTGGGAAAATCCTCTGAAACAGCATTTATGTCATCATGTGATACAGAAATTCTCTTCTGAAACTGGCTCTAATGAAACTCAGCAGGGTGAGGCAGGTTTCCAGGATGATTTTATTGGATGCCACCTCTGAAGTCCACTATGACTACCACAAACAGGGTGTAGGGAAAAGAAAAACTATCAGTAATTTAAGTAAAAAAAAAAACAGACTCTAACAGTGGTTCTACACACTTTCTCTATTGTACCTCCAAACTCAAATTGTCACTTCATCAACCTGCCAAATCAGGTCATATAAATCTTTTTAACACTACTAAGTCTGTTGTTAAAATTTTGTTCTTACAAAACAACTATTTACATTAGCTTACAATGTGAACAGTCTATTCATTCATTTACCTATTTTGCAAATGAAAAGTTTTTACCAGTAATACTTTTTTCAAGCACTTTTCTTACAAATAGGGCTTTACAATTTTTTTTTTTTATCTTGTTAAGCTTACACAGTCTACTAGTTTAAGCTTATTTAGCATTTATCTGTTACTTTTGACCAGTTGTATGAAAAACTTAAACATTACATTTGCTATTTCAACCTATCTGCTTGCTATCGACCTAGATTTCTTTTAAGTAAATAGGGGACTCTTCTCTTCAACTAAAGCTACAAGATGTTCAAGTGTCACAGCTGACTCCTGTCTACGGTTATCTTATTGTATTTTAAGTAGGGATGAGAATGACCTCAGTTTATAATTCTATTAGGTAGTTTTTCCCTCTTAACAAATGCATGTGGATTTCTATTATATTTATCAGTTTGCAGATTTATATTCTATGAAGCTGAAGATAACAGTTTACATAAAATCATCATGATTACGTGCCAGTGAATTAATCCACACAGACCTGAAACACTACAGTCAGACAAACTGGATGCATTCATTCATTCATTTTCTGAACCCGCTTCATCCTCACTAGGGTCACGGGGGTCGCTTGGAGCCTATCCTAGCTACATAGGGGCGAAGGTGGGGTACACCCTGGACAAGTCGCCAGTTCATCGCAGGGCTGACATATAGAGACAAACAATCACTCTCACATTCACACCTATGGGCAATTTAGATTAACCAATTAACCTATCAGTGCATGTCTTTGGATGGTGGGAGGAAGCCGGATTACCCGGAGAGAACCCACGCAGACACGGGGAGAACATGCAAACTCCACACAGAAAGGTCCCATCCTCCGTCGACTGGTGTTGGAATCGAACCCAGGACCTTCTTGCTGTGAGGCACGAGTGCTAACCACTGCACCAAAAAACTGGATACAACTCATAAACAAATCTTTATACAGGGTGGATTGTTGGATGAATTTCTTTTTCCTTTAGTCCAGATGATTCTGTGGAAATTACTTTAAAGGAACATCTAGAATTCCCCCCCCAAAATTAAAACAGGCATGGTTTTCATGAGCAGCTACTGTGGCTATGTGAGTGACTGTGGAGGCTGCAGCTCCAACTGCATTTGCCACCCCTCCAACATTTTAAAAAGAGATGTCCAGTGAAATCAAATTCCTAAGATGAATCTTTGGAGTTTCCTATTCCCCACTGCCCCAGTGTCTATGCAAGGGTTGGCTTCAGTAACATACATTCACAAACATAGAAACACATACACACAGAGCATAAGTGGAGTTTTTTGCCATGGGAAGCAAAGCTCTGGCTAACATATTCACCATGGGCCCCTTTAGGAAAGAAAAGTTTCCTCTTGTCTCAGGAGATTGTGATAAAATAAAAATGTAAAAAATACTTAACTAAACTAAAAAGTAACTGTTAGTACTGTGCATGTGTGACCCTTAGCCTTTGTGTGTGTTTCTGTACAGGAATGTTGTGTTCACACAACACAGTGGTCACTAAAGTTCAAGGCTAAATAAAGGTTCTTTGCTATCGTTCATGCCTCTGTAACTCTGAGAGAGTGAGAGCTGGTACAAATGTGGACTGAGGGGAGGATTTAATGTGAGGTGATGTGTGAATGGTGGTTGTGTGCGTGAGGTTGGCAGTAAACACCTGCCCTGCTGTGACAGAGTTGCTCATAAGACAGATTTACAAACACAGACGAAAGGTTTGGCTGTAAAGCGCTGAAATGTAAACTTTGTAACTGTCTTGTGCCTGGTCAGTGGGTTACATTTGGGATGTATGGCAATATAGATAAACGATAATAAATATTATAATATTACACAACTCTGCATCTTGTCACAGGGGGTACACATCACTAACACCTAATGGATGTTACTTTGGTTTATTTTGCCTCCATTTTCCACAGGTGAGCAAGTACCTACAGAGGTGAAAATCACTACCGTCTGGTCATGATGAAGTTGGAGAGACATATTTAACACGTCTGAAAAGACCATGGAGAGAGATAGTTATGATGACATCACATCTGTGACTTTCAGTTGTGATGTCTTTGTGTTTATGTATTTTAACAGTCTGATACTTCAACAGTTAAATGGTTACTTTCTTGACTTATAAAATTATCCTTTAAACTGCACACATATGTGTAAATGATTGAATAATGCAAAGTGGATCAAAAAATTACTTATCTCTCATCAGTGACTGACAATATTTTCCAAAATAAAGGCTCATGGGGCAGGGCTTTAGCTCTCTATCTATATCATAATACTGGAAGACACACACACACAGAGCATCTGTGTGTGTGTATCCGCACAGTTCTGAGAAATTGAGATGTTTTTAACTGGCCAATTTGGTACCTACAGTTGAGGAGTAATCCCATCTCCACATTAAATATCTAAGCAAGTTGATAGGACCAATATTTTGAGAGATATTAGTCATTTTGGAAAACAATAGCGTTACAGTCACGTTGCGTTGCCCGGAAGTGCAATACCACGCTGCATGATGGGAAATGAACAGGAACGATGCATATACTAACTTCAGTCCCTAGATATCGGTATTAATATGATTCCTGGTTCCCTACGGGTCAACTTGCTAGTATTATATTATTTTTTATTACAATGTATTATCAATGCATTGTACAAATATAATCTTTTCTTTAAAAATGAAATACCAAAGCACATATACTTACTACTTGTAAGCTAATGTCTAACACAGTTGCCAGTGACAGTGTGTTGGACACTTTTCAGCTAGCTGTCTGTTACATTTTTGCATAACTACTGGTAATAATGTGAATTTTTTGCTACTAATTTACTATTGTGCAACATGTGCAGGGTGAACCCTGCCTTCGCCAGAAGGTGGCTGGGATAGGCTCCAGCACCTCACGCAACTCTCACGAAGACCAAGCCATTCAGAAAATGGATGGATGGATATTTTCAGTAATAGTAAGTGGCTAGAAATGTGGGTCATTCCATTTCTAACTTTTTCTTTCTTTTTTTTTTTTAACTGTGTGCATTACGCTTGTTGTTACCAGGGTAAAGTGTTCTATCACCAATGTTTTAGCCCTGTCACTAGCAGCTCCCCCAAATTCAGCATCGTTGGCCAAGTCTTTAATGCAAAGTCTGCGCTAGCAGTGTATGATAAGGCTTTGTATATTATGCATAACACAGTTCAGGACTAACTTTTACTTTGAACTTTTAAGGTAATCGTTGCGTAATCTCACTTATTGTAGGAAACATCGCATTTTGATTCCCACCTGTAATTTGATATATATCATATTCCTGCCAATAACTTTAATGTGTTATTATGAAATCTACATTACACTCTGACATCACCATGACCTGAAAACTATGATACTAGGGTGTGTTTTCCTGTGGCCCCTGTAAGCCCCACTCTGTTTAATTGGCCCTTGCACCACTCTTATATGACAGTGAAAGACAGTCCCTGACCCTACCCTCACTAGACCCCCCTCCACCCCTCCAACACACACACATAACATAGCGCTTCATGCGACTGCAGCGTCAGCGTTCAGGGCTTTGTGTGGCACAATGGGTGCACTTGTTTTCCTTAAAACCACGAGCCCATGTGACGAAAGCTTGCTCTGAGAGAATAAGAGAGAGAGACAGAGAGAGATCCAGACATTTGTTTGTGTCACAGTGGAGACTTTGGTGCACTGAGCTGAGCTGAAACGAGCATGCATGTAGATGGACAAAGCCACACGAACACGCATACATGTACAAATGCAGTCTGGCGCAAACACATAGCAAACATATAGGCAACATATAACACACATTCACATAGACATATGTGTAGTTTGGCCTTCCAGTCAACTAATTTCATTATTTCTGACTCAGATGTGGTACTATGTCTCCAATAAGTGATGCAGAGAAAAATAAAATAACAGACAGATCCAAAGAGAAAAGAAGAGTTTGAGGCAGTTGTAAAATAGAGCAAATAAAGCAGCTTTCACAGTGAATTGGATATGCTGTGTTAATGTAAGAACTTGCTAGTAACACCATGAAGATGCTATAAGCACACACAAGCAGGGGGTTGATGGGTTTTGATGGATTATTCTAAGGGATAAAGGGGGGAAATAATGGAGGGGAAAAACACACAAAAAAATTCACCACTCACTCCAATAAGACAGCCAACAAGACATGAAAAAGTGCATCCTGTTAAACAAAACAGGTCAACCACAAGCTAAAAGCAATAAAAAAGTAAAAACAAAACAAAACTTTGCTCTTCATTAGCAAAGTAAACACGCTTCCACAAAAAAGGAAAAAGATCACCCCAAAAAATTCAGTCTTTTTTTTTGTCATTAAAGTAGAAAGCACACGGTTTAGCTAACAACACCACTTCATAACTGCACACAAAGCTCTAAGTTCTAATCAAATGAAAATGAAAAAAAAAAAGATAAGTCAAAATCAAAACGAAACAGAAACCCACGTACATGCATCTATAATCACCATTTTCAGAGCTTGTTTGTGTGTGTTTGACTCTACAGGTAATTCCTTTTTCTCTGATCTGTGATTATGCTCGCAGAACTATTCCACAAAGCAGCACAGTTAGCTTTAACTGAGACCAAGCCTGTCGAACCAGAGAAAGATAGATAACATTGAGTCAGGCTAGAACTTTCCATCAGTGTCCACTCAGCAAACATACACTCTCTCAAACACACACAAAAGAACATACACAACTTATACTTTGCACACGCATTTACAGGAAAACCTAGAAAAGGCAGATTGACTGGCTTTTTCAGGGGACAGTAATAAAAGGATCAAGCTCTATGAAATTCTCCACTTCTGATTATAACTCTATTTCATTTTGAGGAGGAAACAAGAGTAAAAAAAATACAGACTTCATATATAATTATCACACATCAAATTGAGAAATCTTAATATGTTTAAAATCTAGTTGCTACACCAACAAGTACACTACTCTGATCAACAAGTAGACTTGTCTGCACTTACCCATAAGGCCTTTGGATGAATGCCGGATGAATCTGAGGAACACCAAATGTAAAACCTGAAAGACAATGATGAAAAAGCACCTCAGAAAAGTCTTGACTACAATACATGGACAAGCTATTTGTACAAGCTATTAACCTCTTAGCATGTTCCTACACCTTCGGGAACTACAAACCTAAAAAAAAAAAAAAAAGAACCCCAGGTAGGACTGACTTGCCTTTCTTGTTTGCTGATTTTCAAGTGAAACGAATTATGAACAATGAATCACTGGATCAACAAACATTTACTAGACAATGAAATGAAATTTTTCAATTCTACACTGATTCTCTACTCTCTTTGTGACCTGCTTCTGAGGCTTTTTGGCCTCATTCATTACCTGGCTGCATCACCCTTGGCTTAGCCCCCAGGTAGGCCAGGTTGACATTGGCCTTCCTGCCATCGATGATTGGGTTGGGGTCCTTACAGGCCCGGTCTGCAGCTGAGCGGTCTGCCATCGTCACCTGGCAAGAGAGGACACACAAACAGGATAGGGGAAAGTGATAATATCATTTATTAGTTTCCTTTTCCTGCAGTTCCCACAAATGATTCAAGCAAGAACCATTCAAGCAAAACACACAATGACATGTGAAACGTCTTGTATAGAGTGGGGTGTCACAACTGTGTGCATCTTTGAGTGTGTTTGGCTGATATTACAGCAACATGTATTTGGCAACACCCACACATCCATCACACTCACATGGATGTGTTGAAATGATCAGCAGTGACTTGACCCTGACTGACTTAACATGACTCTTTTATTGCTCTCACTAGAAACCTTACTACTTTTAACCAACTGGGGATTTATCTTTCTCTGTATGCATACACATACATTTTGGATGCAGTTTTGATTTTTCTGCAACCTGTGAAAACAGGTGATATTGTCCTTTTCTATTTGCCTGTTGTTGCTTGTAACCTTCTGTTTTTTATGATAGTATGTATGGAGATGAGCACTGTCTGCTACATTCTGGCGTGTTTACATCTTGAATTGCTCTAATATGGATGTTCATCAATGTGCATTATCTTTATTAAAGAAACAAAGTAGACTGAAGTACTGGACAAAACAACTTTTATAAAGGCACTAAGGACAAAAAAAATAATGAATTAAAAAGTTACTATTTACTTACATAAAAGTTACAGTTAATTAGTTAAATATGTATTTACAAGATTATTAGTAACTGATGTGTGTATGTTTGTGTAATATATGTAAATATATCTGTAACAAGATAATGAGAAATGAGACATGATATAGTGTCTACATCTTTCTACTTTTTGAACATTTAAACTGTGTTTTCAGATATTTACTTCATTGTATTTGTTGTAGACATGGACAATATGGCCAAAAATTATATGGCGATTTTTTTTTCAATGACACAGTTTACAATTTTAGCTGATTGATTGTTGAATACATGAACTGAAGACAAAATATGATTGAAAAGTATTTTTTTCTTTACTAAAACTTTATGGCATTAATGAATGGAGAACCATATACTAAATTAAAATACTACAAGAGGCTCATTCTGAATTCTGCATTCTGAATTTTTGTTCAGCAAGAAAGGTCTCTAGGCATTTTTCAATACTTTCAAAAAGCAAAAACTATCTATCTATCTATCTATCTATCTATCTATCTATCTATCTATCTATCTATCTATCTATCTATCTATCTATCTATCTATCTATCTATCTATCTATCTATCTAGTACCTGCAGCGGTGATTTTCTAAAACAAACAATATATTCTGAGCAACAGTAACGTTTCCACTGATAGAGACACAGACATCTGGGGAATTAAGCCGAATGACGTTGAAATAAATAATGAAACAGCACGTGAAGACCAAAAAAGGCCGTTATTTGGCGTGTGGATGAATCTCTCTCGCACCAGCAGCCATTCTGTTCTCAAGATTTTGACCAAACTGAGCGTCTGGGCTGCTGTAAACAGGGCTGATGTGATGAAACCAGAGTAAGCGTTTCAGACAGATGTAATATCAAGATGATCATTATGAGGTTTTTGTCAACCCACCGGAGCTGTCAGATTGAGAGCTGCTCACTTCATAAAAACGTGTCAGGGCGCATACCAACGCGCAGCAAGTTGGTGGGTGAGAGATTGCAACAGAAGCCAATCATACATTTTAGGAAGGCCTGTTAATCAAAACGTAAACATCCCGTGACTGTACATAATGGTAATGTTGGTCAGAATGTTGTGAAAGACGGCGACAGCTGGGCACATTAACACTGTGCCATGAAGGTTTTTCCTGGGTGCGTAAAACGTGTCACAGTGTAAAAGTATGAAGCTGACAGCCGGGCTACTGGCTGATACTTACGAATCCATAACCCCTGGACTTGCCGGTCTGTCTGTCGGTTATGACCACCGCTTCTTCAATCTCACCAAACACCTCAAAATATTTCCTGAGACTTGAATCCGTGGTGTGGTAGGGAAGACCCCCGACAAAAATCTTTGTGTAGGTCGTGTCCTTTTGCGTGGTGTGCATCGTTAGTGCAAAATACAATAAATAAGAACAACAACAACAACAAAAAAGAGTAGTGCAAAGTCTCCTTATCAATACTTCTTTGGATGAAAAAAGAGGAGAGGGGCAGTTCTGCTCTGGCTTTGGTAACTTGTTGCTTTTTTCAGGAGAGAAAACAAACACAACTTGACAAAAAAAATTAAAGCTGGAGGTAGATGTATCTTCCGACAGTTTAGAGGGGGAGTTAGAAATGGAGCGGATTGTCCCAAAGAGACCATCAGGTGTTTCCAGCTCTTCTTGGTAACTCTGCTGTCTAACTAAATAGGTTTGGGACCCATTCCTAAAAGCGCTGCTCCTAACTCCACCCAGCTCTCAGTCCATCTCTGCCCGCCCACCCGGCGCGTACAAACAGCTGGGAAGCATGCACGGCGTAAAACACTGGAGCTCCTTCACTGAAAAAAAACAAACAAAAAACAAAAAACAGTTCAGTTCTGCTGTTCTTTACTAGAGTTAAATTAACCATTAAGGTGCCGGAAAACCTGCCTCAACTGATCATTGGTCTAAAGTGGGACAATCTCAGGCAGAGAAAGGAAAAGATGCATAAAAGATCACACAAAAATGGTTATGACACTATTAAACATGTCCCTTAAATGTGTGTTCATGGATGTGTGTGTAATGAGCAGAGGTCAGACGTCCAACACCAGACTGGTCCAACCTGGGACAGACGCACTGCGAACAGCAGCAGCAGCGCCAACAGTGCGCACACAGACAGGTGCAGCTCCAACAGTGATGCGCCCTTAAGAGAGTGGGGCTGTCAGAGGTCTGTCACGGTTCTGTGTCCGCCATTAGCACGGATTCACTGCCTGTGAAAGTGTATTTCACATATTTCTCCAAAAATACACACGCATGTGTAGGCCTATATATAGGTCATATGAATTCCATAACAGGTTTGCAAAGTCATATGTCATAGTCAGAAGTATTCAGGTCCTTTACTGAAGTAAAAGCATGACTACTCAGAGAAAACTCAATGTACTACACATGAAGTACAGATTCTGTGTTTGAATCAGAAAAAAGTGTTTAACCCTTAAATACCTACATGAATAAAAAAAAAACACCATGTCATTTGTATAGCCTGAATTGATTTTGGAAAACTACACCAAAGCAGGTTTTAGTCAAATTTCACCCATATCTGTCTAAATCCATTTTGATATTAATACTCTCTCTCTCTCTCTGTGTGTGTGTCTCTCTCTGTCTGTCTCTCTCTGGTGTAAAATCTAGAATTACATGCTCCCTTTTCTGTGAAAGATGATTTAAGAATTAAACACCATTTTTAAAAAAAATCTCTATTCTAAATAGATCTGTGAATCAAAATTTGGTGGAATCATTTACAAATGGATCCAGACTGTGAATGTGTAGAAAATAAACAGTATGTAAAGGTTTAAATTTCACATTCAGATGGCTATAAGACAGATAATTGTGTAGTTTACATTAGTAAATGTACATTTTATGGAGTAGCGACTTAAGAAACTTTTTGCTACTTTGTCAGTGACAGACATACTGTGTCCTTAAAATGTCTTAAATGCAGTATCTGTTAAATACAGTGGTGGAAGATAGTTTACTATGGCAAAAGGACTAACACTGCGCTGTGGAAAAAGGTATCACACACCTTTTCCAGTGTCCAGCCCATATTTTCTACCAAAGAAACTTTAACTAATAATCCACAGTTCTTCAAATCCCAAATAAATGTTTATAACACACAAGTAAAAGTTCAGAATCTTCCTTAGGTAAAAGTATTTTTTTCTTTTCTTTTCTTTTCTTTTCTTTTCTTTTCTTTTCTTTTCTTTTCTTTTCTTTTCTTTTCTTTTGTTGTTATTCTTTCTTTCTTTCTTTCTTTCTTTCTTTCTTTCTTATAAATGAACACTTCATCCATTATTACATTAAACAAGTATTCAGAATCACCACATTCAGAGACATATTTCACTGGATGGGAAAGGGAAGACAAATTGTCTGGTTGTAGGTAATTTTTTAATCTGAATAGAAACTAAAGCTGTCTGACAAATATAATGGAGTGTAAAATATTATAGATAAATATAAATAAAATATTTGACCCTCACATGTAATGAAGTATAATGTTGCATGAAATGCTCCACATTTATACTTATGAGCAGTTCTTGAAACAGTACTTCCATACACATTCCATCAATGCTTACAACCTCTGACAAAATTTAATAAATGCGGATGTCATTTAATTATTACAAATAGACAGTTTTAACATGTGCATGTTATTCTCAGATAAGATCCAGCAAAGATGCTCCGTTTATCACTGAATTTTCACACAAGAAAAGAATAGGAAACAGTTGATGGACATGTCAGAGATCAATTCAATCAAAAGTCTCATCAATGATTTATATAACTCATGAAGCTTGGCCCGTCCTGTGTTGAGTTGGCTGCTGGGTGTCTCTTTGAACAGCAAGGATAAGTAACTCACCCAGAGTAATGTGAGATAGAACTCTGTCCTTAATCATTAATGATGAAGGGCTCGGCTTCTGTTAAGGTGCTGTGTTCTTGTAGACACCAGTTGGCCTACATACTGTACATCCTGCCAATTCATCAAACACAGTGACATGACACATTTGCTGGGAAAACTTGTCTCTCTTTCATAATATGTGGTGTTTCGTCTCAGTCAAATCTTAGTCATTTGACCTTAAATGCCTGGAATACTCAAGTTACCTAAGTCCTAGAAATATAAGAGTTTAGAGGTAGGTCATTGTAGTTACTAGAGCCTGTGGTCCTGTCAGTGGTAGAATGTGACTATGTCCTTTTAGCCAAGCCCTGCTACAATGTACAAATCTGATCATTTCTACTTTGTGAAGCTTGATGCTTCAAGTCCACTACATCCTAGAGGAAAATATTGTCCAACATCTTTTCATCATTTTCATAACAGTTTTTCAGCCTCTGCCCATCTAGTGAGAGCTATGTGTACCCTAGTGTGTTAATATTGAATGTTTGAGATCCACTAAGGGATGAAGTGTTTCCTTCAAGGATTCAATTGAGAAATCCTCCTTAGAAAAAAAAAAAACATTCTAAAAACCATTGTCACACACTGTAACACAGAAATAAAGCAAATGTTTCTCTGCTTAAATAAAAAATTATGTTGTACTTTTTCCCACATTAAAAAAAACTCAAACTATTCAGAATAATACACAAAATCCACAATTTAGCCAATGATGATCATTGTTGGCTAAATTCTAGCCAACAATGGTGAGTTAAGAGCAGCTGCTAGTTACATTAGTGATAAGATAAGATAAGATAAGATAAGATAAGATAAGATAAGATAAGATAAGATAAGATAAGATAAGATAAGATAAGATAAGATAAGATAAGACTTCATTTTTCCCACCATAGGGAAATTACACAGTTAACAGCAGCAACGTATAACAAGCAAGAGCAGAGAAAAACAGGTAGAAACATAACAAATGAGTGAAAATTTTAAAATATAGAATGAAACATAACTGCAGATAATCTAGAGAAACATTACACAATCATTTTTTAAGTACTTAAGTTAAAAAAAGAAAAAAAGCAAGCTAGTGACACTGACATCAGCTACACTGTAAGTAATTTGCCTGTTAGCTGTTCTGTAGTGAGCTAACAGTTTACTAAATTAAAAAAAAGGTTCTCTGCTTAAATTAAAGTAACATTATTACCTCTGCCAAAGAGGTTATGTTTTTGCCGCTGCTGGTTTGTCTGTCTGTTTGTCTGTCTGTCCGTGTGCAAGATAACTCAAAAAGTTATGGACGGATTTGGATGAAAATTTCAGGAAATGTTGATACTGGCACAAGGAACAAATAATTAAATTTTGGTGGTGATTGGGGGGGGGGGCACTGATCTGCCTTGGCAGAGGACTGTTCTAAATTACATACAAAATCCATAAAATGTGATACTACACGTTGTGTGTAGTATCACATGTCACATTTTAACCATGAAACGCCTTTCCAAACCAAATACAAATGTAAATAGTACAAGGTACAGTTAACATATTGTCAATGAAATGGAAGCATTACACAGTACATTTTTAGTGGTTAAATAAAAACAATAGACAAAATGTAATAATTTAGTGTCTAACGTTGCATATTCATTTTAGTAGTAGGAAAATAAAAATCTAACAGAATGTGTCAAAACTGTGGACACACTCAAAGTTACTCAATGTGTCTGTAAGATGAGTAGCAAAGTTTTTTTTTTTTTTTTAAATAAAGATATGAATGTAATTCCTGTGAAAAGGGTAAGTATTTCTCCAGAATCACACAACAGGTCTTCATCATTTTCTGTGGGATTTTTTGTGTTTTCCAGCTAAACCCTGCCTTTGCGTTAGTAAAACTGCAGTGACTTGCACCAACTGTAGCATCACATGCATATACCAGAACCATGTCACTACAAAACAACTAACACTTCAGTGCGTTGAAGTATTTTTGCTCATAATACTTACATACATTTAATTACACCGGAGTTGAATGAATAACATTTACTTGTGGGAGTATTTCCACAGTACAGTATATTTTAACTAAAGTAATGTATCTTCTACGTCTGTCTATGTTCCACAATTTTGAGACAGTTTTTTGGGGATATCACATGTCCTTTATTGACTGAGTTGCAAAAGTCTCTTAACTACTCCATAAAATGTGTATTCATTGATGTAAAGTACACCACATCCATCTGAATGTGAATGGCCACCACACGACTCCAGATCACAAAGAGATGCAACCCGATAGAGCTCCTTTCTGCCATGTCCCTGCTCATTCACTGTTTTATTAATGCAGCCACACGCCCTTTAAAGTTGGAGTGTAGTCATGAAAAAGGGGACTGATATCGAGTTTCCTGAGCTGAACAATAGAGATGCGGTCAGGTTGCGTCCTCTTGTTGTCTCTGTTCATGTGCAGCATGCTGACTAGTCTAAATCCTCTTATAGTTTTACAATAACAGACTGTGGTCCCATTCAAAGCTTCAAAATTTCCCAGTAACCTTTATAAATATGCACACTTCAATGGCAGAGGATCTGTGCTCTCCATGTAACTGGTCAGTACATTGTTTAAATGCGTATTTGATGGTTCCCTTAATGAATTAATTACATTTGGAATAGTCAGACATATCTTTATCTATTAAATCTATAAGAATGTACAGCAGCCTAGTAAAAGTAAAGGCTGTGTTGGGGATCAGGAACTGTATCTTTGTACTTGCAGCCATTTGACCTGAGCACACACCTGTCAGGCAGAGAAAATCAGAAGGTCAGAGGTCAGGAGAACAGCTGAATACTCATAGCTCAGTCACACCAAGGTCAGTAAAAGTCAGCTCACTATAAATACATCAAAAAAGGTCAAATCTACTGTGGTTAATGAACTAACTTCAGAGAGTTTTCAGACTTTTTGACTCTGGAAAATTGCTGACAACTTAACCTTTTCACACACATCCATAACACGCTGTGACTAAAAACAGGTTAATTGAGCAACAACTTCACCTCTGACAAATTTTCCACAATAACACACATTTTCTTTCACATTTTTCCAAATCCTCTCCTTTGGTCAGCATATCTTAAAGATGAGGTGGACTGATACCTACAAGAAGCTGTGATATAACTTCAACCCACTGAAACGGCGCCATCTTTTGTCTGACAGAACAACTACTCAAAATGCCTTAACCCCACTTCACATGCAAAATGAGCAACATATCACATTTCACCCTGCCATGTAAAAAAGAGAAATTATTTTTGCATGCATTGACTCAGTTTTCATTAGGTCAGTTAAACAGCTCTGGGGAAAAAATCTTAGGCTTTTTTATTATTAATTATTATTATTATTATTATTAATAATAATAATAATAATAATAATAATAATAATAATAATAATAATAATAATAATAATAATAATAAAACTGTGTAGTAAAAAGTATCTTTCAGATTTCCTTCACATTTATACACTGATTTTGACTTTTGACAATTACAGTGACAAAAAAATTATCTCCAAAGATGTATTTATTAAAGAATTGTCTGAGGTTATTCATGTTGCATGAAAAGCTGGTACCAGCCTGCACATATTCACAATTTACTTGTTGCTTATTAACATACAGTACATTCTAGTTGCATATTGGCCCATTATTAATGAATAATATTTACTAATATATAGTAATGTTTTATTCTGCATTACTATATTCTACAACCAGTAATTAATAAACAAACAGTTTTGACCCAATAGCTGCATATTCACTGATTATTGATACTAAAGATGTTCATGAAATATGATCTTAATAAGCTTTGCTCAGTATAAGGTGGTACTATCATTAGAATAATCAATCTGTCTGAATAACACTTATTAAAAACAGTCTATTTTATATACCAAAACTCCAAAGCAAACATTTTAACAGTGTTCAAATAAGTCTTAACTCTTTCGACATTCCAGAAATTATTTTTCCCATTCCAAAGTGACTGCGACTGTGACTCCTACACACTGATGTTACCATGGAACAAACAATAGCTCTCGCGTATCTTTTCATGTCTTGACAAAATAAGTTCTTTGACAGTAGCAAAGAGTACAGACAAAGAACAATTAAGTTAAAAGGCAATTATATCAGTGTTTCTGCTTTAATAAGTAGCTGTGAAATAAGCAGCATCCCCGAGAAGGTGAGTGGTGCTGTACATTAACGCTTATCGCCAACCCTTATATAAGGACTTACTTACTATCAATAGGCAGGAAATAGGAAGTTATTACAGGAAAACTGTTTACCTGTAGTAGTTATGGTATATTGTCATACAGTAGAAGACATTAAAGAGTGCTTTCTAATGGTCAATAAAGAAATAACATGGACACTAAGCACCTATTTAATGCTGAATGTTATCTGAATATAGAGTCTTACAGAAAAGCCTCATATCCCTTTATTCTTTTAACCATGCTACAATATTACACCAGTTTACAAGTGCAACTCTGATGATCTTGAAATAAATTCTGCTGTTCCAGGACAACACAAACAATTCAGTGGCTGAATGAAAAGTATCTGTGCTACAGGGTTAAACAGGGTTGTACATGAATGCCTCAGCCAAATGTTTACAATCCTTGAACACTGTTGACCATTGTGCACTACATTTTATTACCTCCGCCAAGGAGGTTATGTTTTTGCCAGGGTTTGTTTGTTTGTTAGCAAGATAACTCAAAAAGTTATGGACGGATTTTCATGAAATTTTCAGGAAATGTTGATACTGGCACAAGGAACAAATGATTAAATTTTGGTGGTGATCGGGGGGGCAGATCTGCCTTGGCGGAGGTCTGTGCTCTCCGAGTGCTTTTATAGTTACTGGTTGTAATCACCTTACTCATCAATGTGAACTATATGCTAAAGCTGAGTGGCTGTCTTTGAGCTTGCAAAGGTGTACCCATTTGTTGACCTTAATCTACAAAGCTTTTGTAGCTATGATACTGTCATACCAATCTGCACTTCTCCAAAGAACCACTAGTCAATATTCGTTACGGTCTTGTGAACGGTATTATTGAATGTACCCAAAGTGTGGACTGAACTGGGGATGTGAGCCTTCAGTTTTGCGGCCCCCTCTACCTGGAACACACTGCAATTGGAGGTGAAAATAGCAAAACTCATGTTACTCCAAGCTTTTGGTTCCATCTTATGGACGAGACAGCGAGAGTCAACTGGACAGTGTTTGTGTGTGTTTTTAAATTGATGTGTCCTCAAATATATTTTGTACTCTAAAATTGCACTTTAAAAAGTGTCTAACTTTTCTGTTTTGACTACATTACTGTTTGTTTTAATTTATTGTTGTTACCTGTCTGTAAAAACTATATTCTTTCCTGGTGTGTGCTGCTGACTTCTTGGCCAGGTTGCCCTTGTAAAAGAGATCTCGATCTCAATGGGACTCTATCTGGATAAATAAAGGTAAAAAACAAAACAAAACAAACAAATAATGTACATTGTACAGTACTGTACAGTGTATATACTTATTTTACAGTTGATTTAAAAAACAAACAAACAAACAAAAAAACACAAGCCATTTTCCTGTGCAAAAGTGGCTTTTTTGGCTCACTGACTTTTTTCTCACTGCTGATGGCTCATTTATCAAATTATTTAAAATGTTTCATCATCATCTAAAGGATGCTGAAAGGTAGAATCGTTCTCCAGCTCAGGTGAGTCTGTTAGGAGCTTGTCCTCCTTTAGCTCTTGAACCTGGGTGGTCTCCTCCTTCTTGTCTTGTTCTGTTGTTTCTGTGACACTCTCCACTGCTCTCTTCTCTCCACTTGTATTCAGCTCCTTGTTTCCTCCTACTTTGTCTCCTCCAGGCCTCCTCGACCCCTCTCTGCCCTCAGCAGCTGTGTCATGTGTGACCAGGCTGTGAGGTGCTGGATCTGACAGATTGTTCTGGCTTGTGGGACTTGGCTCAGGAATGGGAGATGACTGTAAAGACTTCACAGCTGTGACAGTTGTATCTCCATCCTCTTCAGTACTGGAAGCAAAGGTCTGGCGGTGACCAGCACGGGCTGATTTTGCCCTCAAACGTCTCTTGAGCTCATCTTCTTTTAACTGGAGATGAGAGAAAGGAGCATTGATAGGGAAAAAAGATTAATTGTGGCATGGAGATGACATTGTTCTATTTCACACACAAACACACACCTTTCGTCTCTCCTCGGCGAGTCTCATTTTCTCCTCACTTTCCTCTCTGCTGGTTTCTTTTCTCTTCATCCCCTTCAGGGACTCCAGTCTTGGAGGAGGTCTTCTTAAGACTTCCTCGCTGTCATTTAGCTGCACAGCAGAGGGAGACAGAGGGCTGTTCAGCTTACATTACAGCTGTGTGTAAACTATACCATGGTGTCAAAGAAAGCTTGTCTTTTCATGTTCAGAAAAGGCAGGTACAACATTTATAAAACACTTGGTTTACCTTTACCATCATCTCTGTTCTATTTCTAGGAAAAGAAAATTAAAAACTAGAACATCTTGTCAGAAATGCTGAATGTGCTAATCAAAATAATACAGATTTTCTCTTATACTATGGCATCATTTTCACAGTCACACTTAGTCTCATTTTAACAAATGATTTAACAGTTTGTTTTGCACATAACATGGTGCAGCCTACTTGGACAGGACAGTCTTAATTTCTGTGAATCTTTCCCGTTTAAAAAAGATACATTTATTTAAATTAATTAAAAAAAAAAAAAAAAAAAATCAAATCAAATAATTTTACTTCATGGTGTTTGGGGATGAGTTCACATTTCATTCAGAATATCCATGTGAGCACAGGAAAAAGGGAGGAATTTCTGGCCTGCAACCTGTTCCCGATTTGATGAAAAGTGATTTGAATTAATATGATCAGGTTTCAATAAGTTATACTGTATTTAAGCCTTGTGTATATATATACACAGTATGTGTAAGACTATTATGAAT
The DNA here is from genome assembly GCF_902148855.1 of Sphaeramia orbicularis. Taxonomy (NCBI): domain Eukaryota; kingdom Metazoa; phylum Chordata; class Actinopteri; order Kurtiformes; family Apogonidae; genus Sphaeramia; species Sphaeramia orbicularis. The sequence continues at coordinate 8,487,901 of NC_043967.1, read as the reverse complement.
GCAATTTAGCGCCTATGTCACATCCTGTCAGCCTGGGGTCAGACTTTGGTGATACTAACAGTGTAAATACACGAATGAAAATGAGTAACAGCAGGTATTCAGGAGGCTTTTTATGTTTTTCTGACTTCCTAGATCATTCTAATGTCTTTCTAATATTGACTGTTGACTGCTGTTTGGATTCCTTGACATAGCCATCACAATTCTGGCTTTTGGAAACATGGGTTTGGAGTTAGATAAGGGGGCAGAGCTGGGGATGTGCTATGATTTAAACTCTCGAAACTAATAAGAACCTAATGAAAACACAGACCGAATTGACTGACGTTGCCACGTTTGACACCACCAGGTAACTGAAGATACTTATCAAATGTCAACACATACAGTTGTATTTTATAACAGTAATATCAACTTCATAATGTATAAACATACTAATCAACATTAGCTGGCTAGCTGGCAGAACCCATAATGCAATACAACCTAATGTGAACATTAGTTTCATTTTGCTAACAGCCTAATGCAAGTACTTGTAAATACTGGTAAACTTCAAAACAGAATCCTATAACAGTCTTGTTTGTGTAACTCCTTACATAGTAAGGACGACATTGGGCTGGTTTGTTGAGTAAAGCTGTAATGACCACACATTTGCATTCCTCATTTAGATCCAATCTGTACATATGTGAAGTATGCCCAGAGGTAAAAACAAAAGTTTCAGGCAAAAAGCAGCTTCTATAAACCAAAATGGTTGTATTTAGTGTGACCTCCATTTGTACTTAACATGCTTTTAACGCTTTTGTTTAGACAATTTGCAATTTATTGCATTAATTTTCTGATGTTTTATACCGGGTTTCATTCAGCACATGTCAGATATTTCTAACTAACTTCACACTAAATAGTGACTCTAACCTTTAGAACTCATTTAGTCCAGTTTTTTGTATGTCTTTTAAGGTTGTGCACATATTTCCTATATTTTCTTGCGTCTGAAGAAAAGACAGTGAGAAATAAATATGTATGCTCATTTCAACCTTGCAAAACAACAAAACTGGGGGTGGCCTTAGACTTCTGTAAACTACTGTATATATCAATGGACAGAAGCAGAATGTATGACTTAACAGCTTAGCTAGCTGTCAATCAAAGCCCACACAGCTGACAAGGAAATCACCGGTCTATCTGTCACCCAAAACATCCATGGACTTAATTATGCAGGACTTTTAGACTCAATGTAATAGGCCTTATCCATACTATCATTTAAAACAGATAAGTTACAATATTTAAAAACTCACCCCTATGCAGTTGTCATGAATGGAAAAATTACCAGGAGAGACCTGTACTTTGCTATAAATATTAGATACCTACCATAATGCTATAAGACCCTCCTGTCCTGCTCTCTCTGACCTCGGTCACTGGAATAATACCCTGGTGCAGCAGCTCCTTCAGAATATCACTGGACTTTAAACGCTCTTGTGTGCTGTTGTCCTGGAGTACACCTGGGTGATGGACAGACACACTGTGCACTGGATCATTCTTTGCTGTAGCTCAAAGCCTGGTGTTATGAGAACATTTGGAGCTCATACTTACCATGCTGTAATGTCTTTTCCACCCCACTTTCAGCGGCACCCACTGATGTGAGTGGAGGGGGTTTTCTGGGAATGGCTCCAGGTAGCACAGAGGCATCTCGGTTCTCCAACACCACACCGCTGTCTGTGGTGCCCTTTGACACAGCCGAGTCACCACGCCCGCTGTGCTTACTTCCAGTCTCATCCTGCCATAACACAGGAAGAAAACACACAAAAAAATGTGATTAAATCACATTTTATATCCTGAGCTCATTTATATATTATGTGCAGTGTTGGAGCAACAAGTTACAAATGCATATGTTCTTGGATATCTATGCCTATCAATCCATGCCATGAGCTAAAAACAATCCACAGAACTAACTGATCCTTTTCAGCTGATTAAATGCCTAGTATTGTTCACAAAACAATTTTGTTAAATCAGAGATAAAATCAATATTAATTTTTTTCAGTAAGGTACCTTCAGGATCCTGCAGAGGGCTCTAAACATGTGAAGAGAAATATTATTTTAACTGACCAATATAACCAGACCCTCGAGAGTATTAAGCAGTTTGGAAAATGAATGAATAAATGAATGAATCATAAGGAATGTTTCTTGAAATTTGACAGTAATCTGTGTTGAACACAGTGTGAGTCTGTTTAAAACTGATGTCTTTAGCTCTTTATAGTCCAGTGGAAAATATTTGTGAGAAAAATAACCTAAAAGCACTGGGTTGAATTAATGCCTCCTAGCCTTAGTACTTAATACAATGGACAAAATGTAAATAAATAGAGCTGAAATGAGGACTTGTTTCATTAATACTATTAATGGCAATTACTATTAATAACTTAGGCTAATTAATCAATATTATATATACATATTTATATCAATATTATCGATTCTGCTTTAACCATTTTCAATAGAAATAATCTACAAAAGATTGTGTACATGTTATCTTACTCACTTTCAAATTACTGATTTCAGTCATTAATTTCCACCTGATGTTATATGTTTTTTTTAAATGCATAAATCAAATTATATTTCTTGATAAAGAGGTTATTGCTGTAAAAATGTTTAGTGCATGGATTCCATACATTACGTTCATGAAAAATATATGTTTATACACTGTCATGTTCACTAAGCTCATCAACCCTGAAGACACACTTCAGGTAAGAGTAACACCTGACA